>NC_142042.1:37857817-38158317 GCF_982192425.1 Myodes glareolus
CTGTTTGGTGTCATCACCTATTGACTGTTCAGAAAAGTGGGGACCAGAGTTTGATTTTTTTTTTCATGCTGTTACCATTCCTTGGTTATAAAATGAAATGGCATATGTAAAGGCAGAGTTACTAACTGCTATGTTTCATCTGTTCTATAGGGAAGCCATTTTTCTTGTCTGTTTAAATTTTTAGTTTAAGTTTGCTTTTCTTTTCTTTTTTTCTACTTAGTTGACATACGTGCCTTACAAAGGAAAACTAGTGTTGCTGTTGTGCATTTACTAGGAAAAAAGAATTGGTTGTTTAGGGCACATCGTTATATGGGAATTAAAATATGTTTAGGCAGGGGTGTGTCAAAAGGTTAAGTTTTTGTTTCTCCTGCTTGGAACTTATTTTGAATTATTGGCTTATCACATTTCTTTATATTTACTCTAATAAGATACTTGATACTGAAAGAATAAAGCAGCATTTTTAGTTTCTACTATCTTAGGCTTTATTGCTTTGGAAAACATTGGCCTTTTGTATCTCACAAATCTGGTCTAGATTCAGTTATGAATGTAGGCATTAGTTAAATTAACAAGATGCAGAGTATTAATTTCTTAAGACAGCAAGTGATTTCTGTAAGTTTGAGCCCTATGTGGAAAGCGTTGTGGAACCTTAACCTTTTTGTACACACTCTTGTGGGACGTATCATATAAATGTCAGCACTAAGTAATGTCTTGTTTGTGGCTGAATATTTTTCGTAGATGTTTTTGAAGTTGACATGACTTATGTGCATTTCAATATATATTGCCATCCTTAGTTTGTAATTAAGATTTGGAAAATGGTTGTGGATTTCTGAGCATGTGCAGACTGGTCTAGCTAGTTCAGGAACTGGTGCATGTATTTTTCAAAGACAAAGAAAGTGTACTGCGAAAACTTGCAGGAAGATTAATTTTGTGGCAGTTTTCTAAAACTGACAACCAGGTGGGACCAAAGTTTATGTGCCTTTAGTCTTAATTTACCTTGCATTGTAATATTCAGTTTTAATAAATCTTCAAAATATTTTGTATTTAGGAATAGATCTGACTTTAATAAAAACATGGCTCAGAATCTACAGGTCAAATTTATTTGAACAGTTCGTCAATCTGAATTGTTGATTCTGTTAAATGACCAATACTTTTTGAAATTAATGTACTTAGTTTCAAGATTCATAGATTCTGTTATCTATGTAGACAGAATGGTCATGTATATTTTCTATTAGTTGAGTTTTTACATCCTTAGAAATGTAAAATTCAGTATAGTTTGAAAGCGGCACAATTAAAAATTAATTTTCTAACAAAGTTGGGAGGTTTGATGGTTGTTTAATTTCATTTTGTGTGTACTCTGCTTACCTCTGTAGCATGCTCAATAAACACTTCTGTAGCTCTGTATTCACCTTTCTGTCTTTCTCTGCTGCCTTTTCTCTCTCTCCTTTGTTTTCACTCCACTGTGCTTCTGAATTCATGTTTACTCTCTGCCAGGGTGGGAAAGGAGTAATAATATTACAATCCTATGGCTTTATACCATAAATAAATCTAGATGCTGTGAAAATGCACCAGCTGTTCCTTTTTTTAATGCAAAAGACGGTAACTGCTTTTTCAGGAGGACACATATTAAACATTTCCCACCCTGTTTATAATCTGCTTTAAAGACATAACTTCTATTGTAGCTCGTTAATTCTCTCTATCTCTTCTGTTGTTGTTGTTGTTTTCCTGTAGATTTATGCACTAATAGATCTTTTGGATTTGCCATGCTCTCTTGCTGCAGTTTCATCTTTCATCTTTGTGTCTGCTCAAGATTTCCTACTAATTTTAGACTACCTTCTGAGCTACAACAAAGGGCTCTGGTGTGGCTGGAAAGAAAGGAGTGTGTAACCTGCCTTTAGTTGGGTGGGGGATATGTACATTCAGGTTATTCGGGCAGACGGTATTTAAGTGCCGGCACAGCAGTGCTCACTCTTTCTACCGATGCTGTCAGGTGCTAGTTAAGTTACTTCTTTTGTTACTTTTTATATATAAATATTGATATTGATTCACTTGGGAGTTACACATGTATACCTCAAAGTCACACAATGTCGACATTAAGATGATTTTTTTAAAATGAAGAGCATGTTTAAAAGTACTGCTCTAGTGCAAGAGTTCTCTCAGCCCCAAGAAATAAATAACAGTAAAAAATGATTCTGTTTTAGAGTTAAGAATTTGAGTGTTTCCTGGAAGCCGTGAGTGGCCATTCATGTTTATTCCTAAAGTGGTGTGGCAATACAGTGCCATGGTATGGGAGATCACCCGTGCCTTAATTCTGTTAGTTTACAACCAGTGTTTTCCTCAGTATTACATGATTGTTCCAGGACTTGAAAAGGGGTTTTTATCTCCATTCCAGTTAATGACCTTGAAGGATTTGCTGATCTCTTTATGAGGATGACCCGAGACCAAGTTTTCCCACTCGAGGATGTGGTGGCTAGTTTTTACCCTTTTTTTTAATAGTTCCGCTAACATAGTCTTACTTTAAAAGTATTAAGACACTGAAGTGGGAATTTTGATACTCTGGAATTCTTTAAGTTCAATGCATTAGATTAAAATAGCCCACTTTGACAAGAAAATTTTAAGTAAAAGTACTATCAATTTTATATTATCACTGCCTCAACCTTCCCTTTCCCAGTAGCTAACATTAAAATATTGGTAGAGATAAGTGTTCTGTTAGAAGATTTGCCTTGGGAATTTAGAAACAAATAACTTGACTTTTCAAATACATAGTTGAGAAAAACTTTCTTTTCATATTAGATAAGATTTCATTTGAAAATGTGTTTCAAATCACCTTCTTAAGTAGGGGGTTCATATTGCTTACATTCAGTGTTGGAAACCTAGTTTTGTGTGTGAAAGCAGCTAAAGACCTTTGCCAGGAAGATTGTAACAAATGTCTGTAAATTATTAAAAGTTATACTAACTAACAATATTGAGGATTTAAAGTTAGGTTAGAAAAGTATTAATTAACTTAATTAGTTCATGTAGATCTATTTGGACCACCAGGTAGATAGTCGGGAGAAGAATACTTTTCTTAAGCCTGTAAGTAAAATTGAGTCTGTACATTTGTTGCTTCCTTCCAACATTTGTTGCTTCCTTCCAATGACTTTTGTGAAGTTCAGGTAGGATATGTGCTATGCATTTGGTCAACTTTTAAGTTTATTTTATAAGGTTACATCCTAGCACTCAGGAGGCTGAAACAAAGGATTGCTAGCCTGGGATAAGTGAGACACTGTCTCTAAAACAAACAAAAATATTAAAATGCTAGCATTCCCAGCCTGCCAGGTTTGCCTGAAGTAAACCTAGTTACCAGCAATCCACCTCATCCCAGTGTCTTTCTTACTATTGTAAATAAATGTTTGTTTAATGTTTTAAGATCGTTTAAATGTTATTTATTTAAGAAAAGGGTGTAGCATGCACTTACAGAATACATTTCACTGTCCAAGAAAAAGACTCTTTGGATATAGCTTCAGATTTCCATCTCTACTATCTGATAGTTGAGTAATAAAGTATAGCTATTTCTTGTTCCAGACTACCCATAAAAAGGAGATTGTATATAAACCTTTAAAATTTGCCATGAAATTTGAAGGTAATTCTAACATTACTTAATAAAGATTTTTCAGTGTAAGATGGAAAAAACAGCATATTTTTGTGAGTAACCCAGGAGATTTAACGGGGGCATCAGTCTCCATTTAGAAGATGAGAATATAGAATTGTTTGATGAAATTGAGCACACATAGGATCCTCTTTTAACTGAACACTTGTTTTGAGAAAGTCTGAAAAGAAATGAGAAAAATTATTAAACTGATACTAGTTTGTTAGTTGTCAGTCTTCATTACATAATCATTTCAGAATCTTGAATAACTAACCCTTAAATCTGATTTTATTTCCCTTAAATTATCTTCTTAGTTTGGTTTTATAAGTAATATATATTTTATAGATTATCAATTACTCAAAGTGAAAACAAGTCTGTAAAGATGAAGAGAGAAAACATAATGGATAGAAACCTGTCCACTCAGCCCTGTTGAACCTTGCAGACTGACTTGCCTGCTCTTTTACGTACCTCTTTTCTTAGTACCTACCTCATTTTGCCACTGAAGATAATCATTCCAATGAATTTAATATTTTATTCAGTAATTCCTTTTCAAAGAGTTTGTTCCATATTCTGTCATTGTGTATGAGCCTTTTCTTAGTGAACAAAAGTACTGGAACAGCCAAGCTATTCGGTGTAATCTCTTTGTGCATCACAGTTCATAATTGTGACGATTGCAATATTAAGACACTGATACTTTTCTAAGGAAGTTTTATTCTTTTCAGTGAATAATAGTTTGCTTGACCCTCAAGTGTTTCTGAAGATACATGTATATATCTGAAAATAAATAAGTGGTCATAACTAATGAAGAACTGCTATATTTAAAGTCTACATATAAACTTATCCATCAGCTACACAAAGGTATCTTGCAACCTCATTCCTTTAGGACATTGCTTTTTCTCTTCCTGCTTTGCTTTTTTAGCTTACAGAACATTTTTTTCTTTTTGTCCCCTTTATCTGATATTAGTGTTGTGTACCATTTTTGTTTTTAAATCATGAAAATTAGAATTTTTTATTAAAAGAAATTGAAAGTAATACAACATCCTTATATAACCTTGGTTTTGCTTCAGCCTTCCCCCATTTTAATGCGTAGCCCAAGAACCTTTTTCAGGACTGTATTTCACAGTATTTTCTCCCTTGTCTCAGATGTCTCTCCTTTTATATCTGAACTCATTTAACTTGGCAGCCTTGCATTTTTCTCCCTTGCTACCTAACATAAAACCACAAACCAAGGACAGTTAATACCTGTTATCATAAGGAACCTCTCACCAGCTGAGGCAGCATGTGGGCAGGATTTCTGGACACAACATGAGGTACACTGTAAAACAGGAGTGGATATGGTTTTGTTTCCGGTTTTCTTTCCTTAGGAAATGTTACATTTCATAGTAATTTTCAGTTAGAGTAGATAGTTCTGGTGAGACGAGAAGAATAAATAGCAAGCCACATGTGTTAGTAACGACTTGATTGTAATGAAAATTCAGGTTCTGGATTTTTAGTCCACTTTTGCATTGTACCGATTGAAGGAAATGCAGAGTTGATAGGTCAGTATGATTGAAATCGTGACTCTATATTTAATACTTAGTGTTAGCATAGAAGGGAGGGAAATTTCCACTAGAACTGACTTAAAAGTTAGTGCAACCTAACTCTTGGTCAACGAATTAAGAGGGAAGGTAGCCTTGGATCTTTTTTTTAAATAAATAATCTTTTTCTTCTCACTTTGCACCCTTTAAATGCCCCTTTCACGTCCCTTGGAAGCATAGATACCTAAGGCCTTAGCTGATGAGTTCTGTGCCAGCAGGGGCAGCTCCCCCACACCTACTGTACAGCAGATATCTGTTCTGTCCTGCCTTGCCATTGCCTGTTACCTTCCTCATTGCTGTGTCAACCTGGTACTGCTTCAGCAGCCTATTCCTGCCCTCTATTTTTCCATTTGTGTCACCATCCTCTTTGAAGTGAACTTTTCTCTTGCTCCTCTGGTTTATAATTTAAAACTGTAATCAATTAGATTATAAAAAGTTTCTAACAAGTGACAATGCATTATATGTTTGTAATAAGGTGTTTTACTTTGTCTTGTTTGGCTCAATAGCTTTCTTGTGTGCACACACACAAGATGGTGATGGTTCACGCCTCCTGAAGCTAAATTTCAAGGTGTTTTGTTCCTAATGTATTCAGTCTTAATGGAGAGAAGTTGGTCAGGTTGGCTAAAGAAGTCAACAGTTCTAAGAAGCCTCAAGTTTGTAACATCAGTAGAACTTGCCTCAGGGAGAATATGTAATACTGCTGTGGTTTTAGCCCCTTTCTAAATCTGGAATGTTCTAATGTGAAAGTATACTTAATTATAGTGGCATCTTCTAAAGTGTAAGCACTGATGACGCTAAGTGATACTGCTCTGGGACCTTCATGAGCCCGAATTAGTCTACGACAGAGATGACCACTCTCTGCGGCTGCCTGTGAAGGTTATGTAAAATAGTTAAATTTCATTGTCAGTTTTATTTTTCCCATGTTACAGACGTTTGACATTACATTTAGGAAGGGGGCTCTGCTTCACCTCAACTGATTTTTGGCTTATCTTAAATCTTCAAGAGATACTTGATGTATGTTCTCAATTGTCGGGAATACAAAGACCAAAAAAGTCCCAGTATACATAGTTTCTCAGGACGTCTTGAAAATAAAAATGTTTGACCTATCCGGGAACAGCGTAAATAGATGTGAATTTCATGTTTGCTTATATGTGAGTCTTTTGAGACGCTATGAATGGAGACAGGAAACCACCCAGTTGAACTAAGCTGGGTAGGAATATAAAGATGCCATGTATACTTCATCAGGTATGCGCAGCTTCTGAGTTCTGCATGTGTTAAGATGCACTCGTCTTTGTTGCTAACGTCTTATTTCAGACAAGCCTCCTTCCAACACTTCACATCAGGCTACAACCCTCCTGTGCCCTCTTCGTCAAATACATCCCTAGGCCTTTTCAGAATAGAGTGTCAATAGTAGTAAACATTTCTTAGGCCACTTAACATGGAACATTATGCTATTGTTTTAAGTTTTCGTGTCATTGAGGAAGATTTTGAGTGTTTTATTGCAACCTTACCATTTTTCCTTATGTTGTATTTTTGCCTGTTGTGATAAGAAATAGGGATACTATTTAAAAAAAAAGTGACCACTCAAGGTGTTGTAGCATATAGCAAAAATATGTTAAGTTGGATGTTGGAAAACATGATTGAGTTTGTTTCCAGTGTAGCTCGGACCAAACAGATCAGCCACCCAAGCCCCTTCCTCATCAATGAGATGAAGCTGATGCTAATCTGTCTTTACTAGGTGTAATTTTTAAAGGGTAGGCTTAGTAAAGCCACTCTAAATTACCAAGTGCTGTGGAAATAAAAGTTTGGTAGTGATTTTTGCACTAACTTTTAGATGACATTACAATTTTCTAAGTGAGCAGATTTTCATCCTCAAAACACCTATTTTCTTTCTATATTGTAGATGAATAACTGTTCATTGCAAGAGAGTGGAAGAGGCAAAATTTAGCCTTAAGGATTGTATGTCATTTAATCCGGTGGTATGTTTTCAAGTCAAATAGCCCCTTTTAAAAATTAGAATTTCTGCCACCACAAACGTCGTAGTGTTTTGTTTCGGTGAGAGTGGGTAGGGGTACACACATGCATGCACATGCCCAAACAGGTGTCCACGTTTGAATTCATGTAAACCTGAGGCTATTGCCCTATACACTAGTTTGCTTAGCTAGTTTGCTCTGGAAATTTCATCTCTCCGTCCCTTCTGCTGAGATCACAGGCTTAATTGCCACGAATACTTGACTTCTGCATGGGACCTCTTCCTGTCTCCCATGTCATCATTTTAAAAATAGATAGCAGAAATCCTTTGCTAACAACCTTTAGCCAATTGAGGATCATCCCTTCATCCAACAATACTACCTAGTAACATGTAGGCATAGACAACTGGTGGTGAATGGACACTGAGATACATTGTTGTCCTATAATGGGGCCTTCAGCCCAGTGGATAAAAAAACTAGACTCTGCTACAGACACTCAGCTTTTAGAAATTAGGATTCTTGGGAGTGAATTACCCAGGTTTTGGAAATGGGCACAAATATGGATAGAATAGTTAAGGAAAAAAATCAAGATACATCTTTTAGAAACTAAAAATTTATCCTTCAAAATTGGATAATTAACATTCAAAATATTAACATTGTATCATTTCCCAGCAGTGTTTTAGTAGATTAGTCTTCTTCACCCAGTGGTTCTGCTGATTGTAAAATTCCCATCCAGTCTGTCTTTATATTCCATATGTCATTTCGCACCACCACCCGCACCCCCCCTCTATAGTTTCTCAATTAGTCTTACCCTCTCATGGTCTCCTTTCTAGTTTTTTAGACTTTTCCACACTCAGCACCTGTATATAGTACATTATATGCATAAATTACAGACTTGTCTGCATATTCAAGAATGTGGATTTTGCTGGGTTTGGGTCACCTGCTCAATAATGCTTTCCACATCCATTCATCTTCCTGTTAATTTCCTAATTTCCCTTTTTATCAAAGATGTAATATGTGGTGGGGGTGTGTGAATGATTTCAGGTTCCTACTGAGAGCAGAAAACCATATGGGCTCCCTGGACCTGAAGTTATTGTTAGTTGAAACTGAAACCAAACTACACAAGAGCTGTGCATGTAATTTCCCGCTGAACCATTTCTGGTCCGCATAATTTTATTGTCTTTGCAGCAAAGTGCCATTGTGTATCTGTGCCACATTTCCTTTTCTGTCATAGTCTGATGGAAGTTTAGGCTAGTTCCATATTCTTGCTATGATAAAGACCAAAAAAGTGAGCAGAAATAGGGCACTACTGAAGTGGTTAGTGTTCTAAGACCAGTGATCATACTAGAGATTTTTACCATAAAACTGCTGCTTTAAATTCTTGTCTATGAGCACGTGTGTTGATCATCTAAAGTTTTTGACCTGGCTTTTCCTCTTTTAAATTTTATTTTAACTTTGTGAAGCAAAGTGTGTGTAGCCCAAACTGGTCTTGAACTTAACCCTGATTGTGTAGCTGAGGATGACCTATGTCCAAGCCAGGGCGTGGTTGCTTTGTTCATAGACAAAGAGTCTTGATAATTGGCTCCAACTCAGCAGTGTTCTTCCTCTGTTTCTTGAGTGGCACAATTAGAGATATGCCTTAGGATTTCTATTGCTGAGATTAAACCCAATCACCAAAAGCGGGAGGAAAGAGGTTATTTCAGTCCACATGTCCCAGTCACAGCCCATCATGAAGAGAAGGAACTCAAGACAGGAACCTGGAGGAAGAAACTGAAACAGACCGTGGAGAAATACTTAGAGGCTTCTCAGTACCACATCCATCATCAATCAAGAAAATGTGCCACAGATTTGCCTACCAGCTAATCTTACAAAGGTGTTTTCTCAGTTGAGAGTCTACCTGTGCCAGGTTGACAAAATATAGCCAGTGCAAGATAAGAGCCACATAACCTTACCTCCTCAACTTTTTTTTTTAAATAATTGAATGTTGTCTTGGGGGGGTAGATGTATGAATATTTAATTATTTGAGACAAATGAAAGGGATAATTCAAATGAAAAACAAGACACTAGAGAGTATCATGTAATGTGTTGATATTTCTGAAAGGTAACAGATGAGCCTTTTTTAATGAGCCTACTCCAACAATCAACTCCTCATGCATTAGGGTCTAGAATTACAGTGACTCCTTATCTGTTCCCAAAGAATAAGACTTTTTTTTTTTTTTAGGAGCTTATAGCAGCTGTTGACAACTTGTAGAAATTACAGTATCTGTATTAGATACTAAACTTTTACTTGCTATGATGAAGACACAAAATCAATTTGGTGTCTGTCCAGGGATCTGTGCTATGTTAGATTTTTCACTACAAAAGAACAAACCTCTTTAGGTTGTATATTAAACCCAACACTGGAAAGTCAAGCATTTGATTGGTTCCTTCAGTGAAAGATGAACTTCCTCAATCTTACCCTTGGCTCTCTACTGTGTCATCTCTGCCATTATTTGATACTGTTGTCTGCTAGCTCTCCTTGAAGGAAAGAATTTCAGAACAAGAAGTCTGCAGTTCACCATGTCTAAGATCAATTGTAGCCAGTATTACACATAAGTACAAAGACAGAGCCCCCTGCATAATGTGAGGAGGAGCCCAGATAGAGCACTGTCTGAATTTATATGCTTATTTGTTGTTACTTTGAGACAGGGTTTCTCTCTACCTCTGACTGTCCTGGAACTTGGCTAAGTAGACCAGGCTGGCCTTGAACTCACAGAGATCCACCTATCTCTACCTCTGCCATACTGGTATTAAGGCATGCAACAACACCACCTGGCCTTATATACGTCTTTGGTTTTTCAAGATAGGGTTTCTCTGTGTAACAGCCCTGACTATCGTGGAACTGATATGACTGAATGATGCACAGTCAACTAGGGACCTTTGAGGGAAGCAAGCCCATGGAGCATATCTGTTGTTCATATCACTGGCCCACAGGGCAGCAGGAAGGGAGAGGAAGGGAGCCTAATCAAGTTCACCGTGTGGGTCATCTGTGACCCTCAGAGGAGTAGGGAAGGAAGTTGGCTTACTGGCTGAGAAGAGTCCAGCAATCTACTACAGGGGGAAAAGGCTCAGTAATCAGGAAGTTTTTGTTGGACAAGAACCCAGGAGTAAAGTCGTCTAGGATCTAACATGGAAGTGCTCAGAGATCAGTCAGACTGGACTTAGGTAGGACCTCTCTTCCTAGACATCTGCCTATTTAGGAATTAACTGCCTGCCTCCCCCCTCAATACTGACATTTCTTCTGTCCTTTGTATATATCCTGTACATCTTATTCATGGGTAGGTATACAGTTTACATATGGATTATACAACCAGTCTATAACTGAATATTTTTGTGTAAAAGTCGGACTTTTTTTCTCAGCTGTCTCCTATCTGTGTTACAGAATCAAACAGGAAAATTATCAATATTCCCTTTTTAATAAAGCTATAGGAAATAACAGTGAAGCAGTGACGACAGGAAAAATACTTGATGTCCTGCAGGTGTTGATTGATCTATCTGCTCTGTAGCTTCTTTAATGGAAGAAATATATAGCGTATTTTTATTATCACAGGCTGCCCTCTATCTGCATTAGCTCACTTGAAACCTGTGACAAGTGTGAGGCTCATCTTGGGGCAGAATGAGGCTCAGTAAACAGAGCAAATGGCAAAGCCTGGCTATGTTTTTAACAAGATTTTCCCCATCACCGTAACCCAGACCTTTAATGGTAATACTTTGTCATGTTTATAGAAATACGTTTTGACACCTTTTCGAAAATCTAGTTTTATTTCGGGGTCTACCTGATGCTCTGGTATTCAAAGTCAGGCAATAGGACAAATAACGGTGCCAGGCTCACTTCCTAGTGGATCTGAGTTTCAATTACTGTTGAACCTACAAGTTGGGTAAATACATCAAAAGTGCAACCTTGCTGTCTAGTAGGGATGTGTTGTGTGCACAGATTAATCGCGGTCCACTTCAGACTAGTTGCTATCTCTATGTGCATTTTTTTTTTCTTTTGAGTTCCATTTTTCTCTCCTAAACTTGCTTTCTCTAGCTTACATCCTTTTAGTACCAACTGTCGCCTTTGCAATATCTTCTCTGATGTCAAACCACACATTTTTTTCTCTTCATAATATTTACTTGATCACCTCACTCAAAATAGACCTTTTATTGCACATGTCTAACTGCCAGGAATGCATCTACATTCAGATGTATCCTTGTGGTGCTCTTCACTGTAGCCTCCCAAAGCCAGCATTAGCTTTACCCTATGTTCATTGAATAAGAATCCCAAAGGATTCAGAATCTGTTTTTTGTTTTGTTTTGTTTTGTTTTTACCAAGCTCTCTAGATGTCTGATGAACACTAATGTTCAAGTTACATTGGCCTAAACACCAAGCCACTACCCCAGCATCCATATCTATGCAGGCTGCCAGACCTGCTCACTTGCTGTGTTCTGATTTTTAAGGACTTCAGGACAGGGAGACCTCCATACATTCTGAGTTTCTTAATGTCCTAGTCACCGTTTTCATTGGGAACCTACCCTTTAAAAAAAAACTATAAAAGTAATGTTTTATTAGAATTCTGAGAAGACAGCAATTTTGTACAAATGCAATAACTATGAGAAAAAAGTATTGAAAATCTTGCTACAGAGTTGTAGCTTTTATTTTTTTATTTTTTGTCTTTAATTTTCCTTTACATATTCTGGTAAAAATTCAGGAAGTTTCATTAAGTCTTGCTGTTCAGAGTAAGAAAATAACCACTAGTGTCAGCTAAACAGCACAGATCTAATAATTACATCCTGACTGACTGCTTTTCAAACCAGTTCTTCGAATTCCAAAAGTTCTGTCACCTACTCACCCGTGTTGGCAGAAATTTTTTTGACAATTACCTCAATGATATTTTTAATTCCACTATAATTCATACATCCTTTTTAACTTTTTTAACAAAATAAAATATAAAACCTCTACTTTTGAAAAACAAAACAACAAAACCAAAACAATGACTACAGTGAAGTATTTGCATCTGGCCACATCCTAACCATGCCCCCTTTTCTACGATTATCATCTCACCAACCTTGTTAATTCCTTTGTATGCACTTTTTTTTTCATAGCCAACTCTTGCTGTCCCATTATCTTCTTTCTTCTTTTTGATTTGTAAACAGTCTATTTTAGCCTTGGAGTTTCTTGTTCTCCTTAACTCAGAGGATTCAGATCCCCACTACAGTTTTCCTCTCCTCATGACAGTGTAAGTAAGGTCATGTATTTCCAAAACTGCTTTACTTCTAGAAACATGAATTTTATCTTGTGATTTTCCCCTCTCCACTGAATCTCCAGAACCTAAAAGTTATTTGACCCATGGAAATTGTTTTCTAAGTACTGCATCCATGAATTAAAACTTACAGTATCTCAATTCTAGTATATCTGCCTTTTGAAAATAGCTTATTTTCCTGGCCCTACATAATCTGGAACCAAAAGAGCCATTTAACCCACACTCAATAAAATCTTCACTTCTGTTGCCATATGTATGTTTGCAACTTTACCTCTAGTAGGTGCTTTTACATCACAGAAACGAGTGTCTGTCATTCTGCCTGGAATGCTCCGTTGTTTCTAGCTGTCTCATTTGCACTTTTCTCCAGGATTGAATTGTGAAGTTGTTTCCTTTTTTTTCTTTTCCCCTCCTTGGTGGCCCACCACCCAGCTATCCACTAAATACATGGAGACATACGGAGACTTATTCTGACTTATGAATGCCCGGCCTTAGCTTGGTTGGTTTCTAGCTAGCTTTTCTAACTTAAATTAACCCATTTTTCTTTTTGTCTCTGGGCTTTTTACCTTTCTTTATTCTATATGACTTTCTTCCCTTTTGGCTCCGTGGCTGGTTATGTGGTTGGGTAGCTGGCCCCTGGCATCATCTTCTTCTTTTCTTCCTCCTTGCTCTTCACTCTTCTTCAAGCCTAGATTTCTTTTCCTATTTATTCACTCTGCCCAGCAGCCTCGCCTGTTCCTCTCTTCTGCCTAGCTACTGGCCGTTCTGCTCTTTATAGGTATGTTAAACAGACAAAGTAACACAGCTTTACAGAATTAAAGAAACGCAACATAAACGAATGCAGCACATCTTTGCATCATTAAGAAAATTTCTACAGCATAAAGAAATACAACATATCTCAAACTAATATTCCGCAGTAGAATTGTATCATGGCATACATCAGTAGGCAGAAATTATAAAGATAATAATAATAATAATAAGGTCAAACAAAGAAAGTAAAAAAATCTGTATTGCACACGGTCATAAAACACACACACACATACACACATTGATGCATGCACACTATGTGTGTGCGTGTGAGTTATTAGAACAGATAAGAAGGATAACTCATAAGAGGAAGTGATATTAACTTTTGAAGAGTCACTAGACATTTATCAGGAGGAGAAGACAGCTAATACCAGGAGGATGCCATCTTGGGTACAGTGAAAGATTCTTCTTGTAAGTAGTTGAATCTAACAGGTGAAACCTGGCAAGAGGGAAGACTGCAAAAGTTGGTCATCTCATCTCTATGCAGACAGAAGAGTTTGTCTTTCCAATACATAGGAATAGCAGATAATTTAGATAGGGGCTCTGTATGGTCAGATTTCAAAAGGTTATAAGAAAGATGACTGATGGAGATGAGGATGGATTGCAGTGAATTAATTAACTGAAATCAATTGGAGAAGTTTATGGACCACTGCAAAGCAAAGATAATGCTATATGCTACGGCAATGTCATTTTGAGGAAAATATCACAGATGAGCTGGGGATGGACTGAGAAGATGTGAAGAAGAGGAAAGAGTTTGCCAGAGGGTTAAGCTGCTATCTGTGTTAGGAAAAGTAGCTCTTGCTGTATGGTACAGAAGAGGAGATGATGACTACATGTTAGTTTGAGGACTTTTGTTAGAACATCTACTTTAGAAAAGTATACATGAAAAGGAGGCAGGAGCACAGTCCAATATCTGCAGGGTCTTTGGACTCCACCATAGGAATCATCGCTTTAATAGAATGGAGAAGACTACTATAGAAAGGGATAGATGGTGGCATATTTATCTGTTTACCTTATTATCAATGCTTTCTGCTGAAATTAGATTGAGTTCACCGAGGGCTGGTGAACTCAGCCATACGGCTTATTCCTCCAAAAATTGAACATCACAAAATGATACTTTCCAATGAAAGGGTACCTGGTTAAGCAATATGCTCTTTTGTGTTGTCTTGTTCTTTGCTTTTGCACCCTGCTCAATTCAACACGGGGTAATTTAGAAAGTAATTTCTGGTGAAGTATACAATGTAAAGAAATACACCTTGGGAAAGGTCTTGGGTACTCTATAGACTCACTACGTAATTGTAGACAACTTTTCAAGAACATGGAAAAGTGTTTGTTGCTGTTGTTTGGCAAAATGATGTTGACATTATATCTTAACTTGTAGTTTAACTTTGAAGTTTAAGTTTGATGCTAATCTGGAAAACTACAACGTACAAATCAGTTTGAGTACTGAGTGACTTTTACCATGTATATGAAAACATACATAGGCCGTTACTATTTATTCTGTGACAAAAATTGTGGAGATACTATTAGAGGAATTATATAATTCTATGCTTGTAAATATACTCTGAATAGGTTGAATCTAAATTTATAGACACATTAAAATTTTTGTGTTTTTCTCTTTATATTTTCCTTTATTTTGATTGGATGAGTGTTCTATCTTGCTCTCATTCTCTTTTTCTCTCTCCACACTCACACTCTCCTTGTTCCATTAAGACCCAAGTTAAATAAGCAATTTCCTAAGATGTCCTTGTCAAGTGGCATTATGGAAATTATTTGAATATCATTGCTAAGCCAGGTGAGCCATTTAAAAATGTAAATAGCTTGCAATACCATGAATCCAGCTGATGAAGAGCAACCTTAATGCTGATTGATTTATTAGAATCTTTTCCTGATTAGTAATTGCTTCAAAATCTCTTTTCTGTGGTTCAGTTTATCATTCCAGTGTCAGCTCTTAATATATAACTGTGTAACTATCAAGTCTGCAATAAGCCTTTTCCATTGTTAGTTCCCCCTGCATCTCCAGCCAATGATCGAGGTCAGAAACTGTATCCCTTCTAGCTATTGACTGCACACCCTTAGTGCCTCGAGTGCCCGGCTGGTCATATTAATTATCTGATTTATAAATATATAAGAACCCTGCACTGGTCCTCCTCAGCACTGTTTTTTCCAGACTTGTCTACTTTTAAAGTTACTATGGCAGCGAAAAAACATTCAGGTTATGAATGAACTTTTGGATTTTCATTTATTCCTCAAAATTACTCTGAAAGAGAAAAAAGTATAATCATGACCTTGAGACATTTGAACTTGAGCTTCGCTGAAAATTCACAAACTTGATTATAATTTTACACAGCAGTGTCTTAGAGTTGCCTTAGTGCTGTAATGAAACTGCCAGGAGTTTTCACTTATTCTCAAGTTAAATCTTAGGAAAGCTATCTCATCACAGAAAAACAGCCAGAGCTAAAATACTGCTTTGACTCTGGAGTTCAAATTTATTTGTAGAACTCCTGAGAAATGCCTATCAGTCAATCACAGGCATTTTATTGCCTATCATATTTATTTTTAATATAAATTTCAATTTAGCAGTCTCTGATGGTAAGTACTCTGTGTATTGCTACTTTATCATGGGTGTATCACCATTCATTTATCTTTAGGTATGTTGGGAAGTTTGCCAAAGTCTTCATGTCATTGACTTTGGTGGAATTGTGAGAACTGGATTGAGTGAAATACACGTGCATTTTAAATTCTATGATTATGACAAATTTTCTGTGTTCTAGTTAAAAGAAATAAAAGACAGAGTGCACACCTGTAATTGGGCTGACAAGATGGCTCAGCAGATAAAGGCACTTGCCACTAACCTGGTGACCTTAGTTTTAGCCCTATGACTTCTACAGATACACATCCAAATAAATAAATAAATAAATAATGAATGTAGCTTTTAAAAAGTTGTGATGAGTATTGCACATGCCTAGTGCACATAATCCCAGGGCTTAGAAGCCTGAGGCAAGAAGAATGACAGGTTTGAGTCCAGCCTGGCATACATAGAGACCCTATCTCAAAGACAAACAACTGCAGTACATGGGTGGCAATTGGAAAGAAAGAAAGAAAGAAAGAAAGAAAGAAAGAAAGAAAGAAAGAAGGAAGGAAGGAAGGAAGGAAGGAAGGAAGGAAGGAAGGAAAGAAAGAAAGAAAAGAAAGAAAGAAGAGAGAGAGAGAGAGGAGACTATAAGAATGTCTGACAATTTGGAATGAAGATTGTTGTGAAGTTGTTTTGATAGCTGTGATGATCATAAAAGTCAAAATAAACCCAAGGCACATCTACATTTATTATATCCCTGAAAATGAGAACAAATCATTTACTATCATAAAAGCAAGTTTATACCTCTTTTATTTGTTCACCAGTACTCAAATACTTAATATATTAGCACTGTTTATTCCAAAAGTATCCTCCTATGACAAACATAAATCCTTGCAGCTAAAGAGATGGTTCACAGGTTAAGGACATTTGTTCTTGCAGAGGACACAGTTTCTGCTCCCAACACAGATACAGGGCAGTTGACACCCACCTGCAGCTCTAGTTCCAGAGGTGTAAATGGCATACATACGTGCATACGGTGCTCACTCATGCTCTTCTTGCGGTTTTCTGTTGGTGTGATAAACATCATGACAGAATGCAACTAGGAAAGGACATGGTTAGTTTATTCAATCTTACAGCATACAGTCTATCATGAAGAGAAGTCAGGGCAGGAACCTGGAGGCAGAGGATGATGCAGAAGCCATGGAGGGGTGCTTTTATGGGCTTCCTCCCCATAGCTTCCTCAGTCTGCTTTCTTAAATCACCCAGGACTTACTCCTTATCTGCTATACTTTGGAGAGGCACAGAAGCACAATCCAAAATTAATTCTATGTTTTTGAAGAAACTGAAGTCATTAGTCAATCATAAGCACTCAGAAATCTCCTCACATACCATTCTTGAACCATGTTCTAACAGGACACAAATTCTCAAATTTTATTAAAAAGAACTAAAAGCAACAATTATATAAATGATGGGCCAGTATTTATTACTTTTACAGTGCTTATTATTAATGCAAGTAAGGCAATGTTTCAAAGACCATAAAATTATGATCTACAAATAAGATATGATTTCTCTTTGTGTGTTCATCTAAATGTTAAGTAATTTGGGCAGCTGCAATTTTGTGTGTGTGTGTGTGTGTGTGTGTGTGTGTGTGTGTGTTTCATAAGTTCTATGCCCTTTTCTTATGAAATATAGGCTAATTCAATTCCTTTTATGTTTGGCTAGTCAGGAATTTGTGAGGGGTAAATAGGCCACTTGTTAGAAACCACATACTATTATAATTTACAAGAACCATACTATTTATGAAGTCAGTGAATGACTGACAAGCTAGAAGGATCCTAGCAAAGTACATCAAAGACCTTAATGTAAGATCTGAAACTTAGAAACCACTACAAGAAAATGCAGGTAAAAGCCTATAAGAAGATAAAAGTATGGAGAGGGACTTCAGGACTCCAGTCTAGGACAAGTAATAATAATAATAATGATTATGATGATAATATAATGTAATTAAAAATGACACTGCAGGAAATGAAAAAGCTTCTGCATAGTAAAGACAGCAATAGAGTAAAGAGATCACAGAATGGGAGAGAAGTTTTTGAAAAGCTATTCATCTGATGGTATTAATATCCAGAATTTACAAAGAGCTCCTGATCAGTAGATGGGGAGATAATCTGAACTGACAGTTCCCTCAATGAGAAGTAGAAATAGCCAATAAATATACAGGGCAATATTCACTATCCTTAACCAAGGAAATGAAAATCAAAACTACCTCGAGATTCCATCTCATCTCAACCAGAATGGCCATCCTCCAGAAAAGAAACAACAGGTGGTTAGTATACAAAAGTCAAAGGAACAGCACAGGCAAGTAATGCTTGTGTGAATGTCAATGTAACCCCCCCCCCGAAAAAAAAACAGTCAATGTGTAATTTTCTCAAAAACCAAGAATAGAACTCTATAATTTAGGGATAATGCTTCTGGCTGTAAATCCAAAGAATCAACACATGCAATAGAGATATCTGGATATCTGTATTTATTGCTGCACTAGTCACAAGAACAAAGTTATGAAATGAGTCTAGATGTCTAACAAGTGAATGTGTAAAATATGCATGCACATATGTGCTCATAGGCATATAATGAAATTTTATGAATCATTTAATAGAATGCAATTACATCATTTTCAAGAAAATGAAAGGATCTGGAGATCATCATGTTAGGCAAGTAAGACTCAGGAAGACAAATACTGCATGCATGCATCCTTTCGTACAGAATTCACTCTCTCTCTCTCACTGTGTGCATGCGTACATGTAGTGCATAGAACATTATTTAAGATAAATGGAGGGAGGGATCAGCATAAGGGGGGGTGGCAAGATAGAATAATGGTAGTGGTGAATATGATCAAAATGTATGATATACATGTGTGAAAATATAATCTCTTGGTTTTAATGTCATCTTTGATTGCAAAGAATGGCCCCTATAGGCTCATGTATTTGAATCAGATAATGTCATTATTTGAAAGGATTATAAGGATTAGGTGTTATAAGGAGGTATGGCCTTGTTGGGGTTTTAAAAGTGCATGTCAGGCCCAATCTCTCTCTTAGCCTACAGATTTGGATATAACTATCAGCTATTTTTTTCAGCACCATACCTACTATTCCTGTTGCCATGCTGTCTGCCATTGTGATCATGAACTAAGCCTCTGAAACTGTAAAAAAAAAAAAAAAAAAGCCCCCAATTAAATTTTATAAGAGTTTCTGTGGTCATGGTGTCTCTCTTCACAGTAATAGAATAGTGACTAAGACATGTCAAAATGAAACCTATTATTTTATAGAATGAATGTATGAAAATAACAAAAGATTCATGGACCATTGAGATGGCTCATCAGGTAAGGATACTTTCTAGCAAGCTGACATCTGAGTTTAATCTATGGACACCATATGGTGGAAGGAGAGAATTGTATCCTGGAAGTTTTCATCATACATCCATGCTTATGATGTGCGTGCTTTTGTATACACATAAAACACATATACAAATTAACAAAATTATTAAAAAGTTAACAAATTTATGGTGCATTTATTTCCCAGCTAATTTTATTAAATCTCTCTTTTTGTTCCCAAAACAAGAGATAGTTCAAAATACTTAGTTGAAGCTTTAAGTATTAAAATAAAAATAAAATATTTGTTTGTAATATGGTGAAACCCACTTGTAGAACCTAGACACCTGATAACCTCAGATTATACATATATTTAGTTCAATTATACTTTTAACCTAGAAAATTTGTATTCTATCATGAATTTTTTTTACAATTAAAACAATATATAAAAGAACACGTTAAAAACTCTGAAAGAGTGATCCAGTCCTGGCTCTGATTGATTTAAATCTAACCTTAAATAAATCATTTATCCATTTAGTAGATACTTTGTCTCATAAATAGATTTAATTTGATTAATGATTGCAATTTCAGAGAAACTAAGTATCTTTCCATCTAGAATAAATGCATTTCCACCTCTCCATTTCCATAAGTCATGGTGCCATTTCTAAAGTGCTGAGGAGGATACTCCCCTCTGCAAAGTGATTGGAGACTTGATCTCTAGGAAGACAAATCATTAAACAAATTCAGTACAGGGAGCAAAACACTCATGGTAGTTTGAAAAAAACATGGATCTAGATTATAAGAACTGGATCCCTAGACTAGCTCTGACTTAGTACTAACTCCCTTTGTGGTGATCCTGTCAGGTCTCTGTGGGATTGATGTCTGCTGAGGAGCCATAATCATATCGGGTAACTACAGGAGGAACATGCCGTCCATTGGCCTTGTCTACTTTCTCGGTTCAAGGCGAGTTGCAGACTATACTCACGCTCAGAGTTGAGGACAATATACTGGTATGATAGTAGAAGGAAGAAAATGGATGTATCTTCCACATCTGCGCTTTACTTTCTCTCACCAATATTCTTTTTGGATGTGTCTCCCTGGGTATTAAGAGTGGATTTGTGGAACTGATAAAAGGGAAGGCTACTACCAGGCAGGTTGTCATATGAGTGGAGCTTTTAAAAATGCTGTGGTAACTGACGATCTGGAGGTTGATTTTCTTAAGAGCATCTTGAAATGTCTTGGCCACTGCAACTGTTCCCAGCCATGTTTGTGTCTCATCACTCTAGTTAAACCCTTGTAGACTAATGGACCTGGCTTCACAGTTTGTCCTTTCTCTTTCATAGAGCTGCAAGGGATTCAGAAAACTCACGGAATTCACCCGCAGATGGCTGTTAGAGTGACTTTGATTAGACATAACCTTTACCCAGAATTCTATAGGTTCTTAGGACTCTGTCTGTCTATCTATCTATCTATCTATCTATCTATCTATCTATCTATCTATCTATCTATCTATTTATCTCCATGCGTTATGTCTTGTAATAACAGAAAGTTAATTGCCCTTTAGTAGAAGACAGATTCTGTTTTGCTGCATGTCCTAAAGTCATTAGTCAAAGTCAGAATTTCTTGGGCCCAAGATTTTATCTAGAAAGAAATAAATGATTGCAGAAAAAGTAAAGATTAGAATGTTGGAAGAATTGAGGAGAGGTTATATATTCTCTGTTCATATTGGGCTATGTCTTGAGAATTGATCTTCGATAAATTTGTGGAGCCAAGAATAGAGAATTCTGTATTTTCTTTTTTTTTTTTTAACCAGGGAAGGACCGAGGGAGGATACAAACCTTGGCTGGTCCATAGGCTATATTCCTGCTCTCCGAAATCCATGCCCACTGTTGGGTCACAATGGCAGAGTTCATGCAGTTGGGACAGGCACCTTATGACCTTCAGAAGCCCATATAGAAAAAAACTGTTAACCTTTAGCCCAGGATGCTGGCAAATTCTAATACCCTAAGTTTATCATTGTGTGGGAGTAGGAGAAATGGCTATTACACTTGAAATCAGCATAGCACATGAAGGCCAAAGATTCCCAATGTACTCAACATGACAAGATAGACTAAGACTGTCTGGGGAGTTTTCAGGAGTTCTGTAGGCATGGAGTCAGCAGAATGGTAAGTGTGCAGGTATGACCAAGAAAGCCATCAGCTATTGGAGAAGCCAGCACAGATAACAAAAAAGGCATGGACAGCATTCTATGATCCAATGGCCACAGCACCAAAGGATGACAGATAGTAGACACCAGACAGGTATCATCTATCTATCTATCATCTATCTATCTATCTATCTATCTATCTATCTATCTATCTATCTATCTATCTATCTATCTATCTATCGTAGTTTGTATGTAATTGCCCCATAAAACAGTGGCATTATTAGGAGATATGGCTTTGTTGGAGCAGGTATGACTTTTTGGAAGAAGTTTGTCACTGTGGAGGTGGGCTTTGAGGTCTCATATATGATCAAGTTACACCCAGTGTTTCAGTTCATTTCCTGTTGCCTGCCGATCAAGACTCTCATCTACAGCACCATGTCTGCCTGCATGCCTCCATGTTCCACCATGATGGTAATGGACTAAACCTCTGAAACTGTAAGCCGCCACCTCAATTAAATGTTTTCTTTGTAAGAGTTGCCATGGTCATGGTGTCTCTTCACAGTAATAGAAATCTTAACTGTCATCTATCAGTCCATCCATCCATCCATCCATCCATCCTTCTATCTATTATCAATCTATCTATCTATCTATCTATCTATCTATCTATCTATCCATCTATCAATCAATCATCTATCTCTCTCTATATCATCTTTAACCACCTGTCATCCATCATCTCACATGGCAACCAATGCTATGAAGAAAAACAAACAAGCTAAACAAGGAAGAAGTAGATTAGAATGGAGGGTATGCTTAAAGAATGTGATTAGAAAAGCTTTATTGATTAGGAGACATTTGAGTGTCCTGCAGGGTGTGTAAGAGAGCTTCAAAGAATGGTCTCAGAACAGCCTGAGGGTTCCTCCACCACTTTAGAAATTAGGGATCTGTAATTAGTTCAGTCTGAGAAAAGTGGAGTCCCTTTTCTTTCTCACCTGAGACTGAAATTTATTACCTGTGCACTAATAAAACAGGCAGCTACCACTTTTCTCGTTTCCTATCCTTCCTGCTTTAGTCTCTACTGTCCTGTATCATCTGTTGATAATTTCCAGTTTCCTATCAAACCTCCCAGATGTCTGCCCTGGGACAACAGCTTTGTCCCGAAGTTCTTCTGATGTCTGTCCTGGGACAACAGTTTTGCCCAAAGTTCTCCTGGCTCACCAAACCCTTCAAAATTGTCTTCTTTCTGCACATCCCATGGGCTTTGCAGATCAGACAATGCACATAGACATACAGATACACAGACACAGACACAGACAGACAGACACACACACACACACACACACACACACACACACACACACCAGTGTGCAGGAAACAGAACATTCTAGGCACCAACTAAGGGAACCAGAGAAGCCAGGATACTCTTGAGACTTTTTCTGGGAGGAAGCTGAGGCACAGATTGTGAAAGGATTTCACTAGCAGACAGCACTGGAGACGTAAGTGGCTTGGTGCTCTCCTGATTTCTTGCTCTGATTTGCTGACCAAAGCAGGTTCTCTCATGCACTACATGGAATGTGCCGCCTTCATTTGGAAGCGGTGTGTTAGCTTTTTACCTTACCTGACATAGCTCAGACTCTTAGAGCCGAACTTATTTAACATACTTATCCTCCATGCTACACTTACCCAACATTTGCTTGCCATGTCTCTATGTTCATTGACTATTGACATTACGTTCTCTAATGTATTCTAAGCAGCCATGGTGATGAAGATCACAATGACAATGACAGTAACTTACCTTTTCCACATCCTATCTATGGGTCCCTATCAGTTCTAGAAGATTTCTATACATCACCATTTCGCTATCACAAAATCTCATGGGATTCCCAGTCTTCCTTTTCTGGATAGCAGAGAATAAAAATACAAACAGTCATTTACTGTCAATCTCAGTAAGGAAGATTCAGGCCCCAGGACTGATCTACCCCTTTCACCCACCCATAAGCTAAGTAATGAGTACTTGGTCGTAGGTTAACATATGAACTGAAATTCTCTTGAGAAAAGCATTTTTCATGAAGTCTTATTATATACTCAACATGAACAGCCATGTTCCCTCCCCCAGACTGTTTATTCCATGATACCAGATTGGGGGGGGGGGCTCAGAGTGCCTGCTATCCATGTGTGAGAACTTGAGTTCAGATCTGCAGCTGCTACAAGACAGCCAGGTTTGACAGTGTACTTCTGTAACCCCAAAACTGAAGGGTCTGGGATGAGAAACAAAGGCAGTTAGGTTTCTGGAGCTTTCTTGGCCATTCAGCAAATACACAAACTCCAGAAACAATGAGAGACCAGGTCTAAAAAACAGAGATGGAATCTAGGAAAATACACAAAACTGACCCCTGACCTCCATATGCATGCATACCTAACTACAGATACACTTGCACATGTGTACACCCCCGGCCACCACACACACACAACAGACAAAACCAACAAACCCTAGCATCCTGACTTGAACGCAGTGGCTGCTCTAAGTTAATGCCGAGGAAGATCCCGACTGGAGATGGGAAAGAGATTCTTCTGGGAATCAGCTGCAGCTCGAGAGAGATTAGCAGCTCCTTGGTGAACATTTGCATCCTTAGAGTATTCCAGCTTGTTCCCATAAACACCGTGCTGCTTGCCACAGTCTCTTGTGTGTGTGTATGCCATAGGCAGCACCTCCTCAGTGAAGCAGAACGGATGCAAAGTATACAAAAAGGTTTCCAACGCAGTTCCACGCCTCTTCTTGTGCCCAATCTGTTGAGTCCCACAGCGCACATTTTCTATCATTTTTGACCATTTTCATCTCCAGAAAAGTTTTTTGGTTGTTGTTGCTTTGTTCTGTTTTTCTCATTCCCAATGGTCAGTCTTTTAGTCAGCTTTCTGTCACTTTGACATTGTACATGGGCTATATCAGAGGGAATCAAGGAGGACAATTAAGGAAGCAAGGCTTGTTTTAGCTCAGGGTTTCAGAGGTGTCTGTCTGTGTCAGGCTGACTGTATTGTTTGGGGCCTGTGGTGGGGCAGAGCATCATGATGGAGAGTAGGAAGTACCAATACCCGGAAAGGGAGGGAGGGGGAGGAGAAACAGCGACAGGGATAGAGAGAGGGATGGATGGATAGCTAGGGAGACCCTGAGACAGATGAACGATGGGCCAGGCTTTCAATTTCCCTTGAAAAGCCACACCCCCCAGCTTTAAAATTTTCCTTCCTCTAGTCCCACCTTTTAAAGGTCCACAACCTCCCTCAAAAGCAGGACAGACTGAGCCTTTGACACCCTTGCAGCCTTCTCTGGAACTTCATCATCTGTTTCTTAGAAATGCAGAAGCTGAGGTAGGAAAGTCAGGAAGTTAGGAGATTTCCAAAGAGCTAAGGAGGTATTTTGCAAAAGCTGAGATTAAGATGAAGCCAGATCCTTGCCTGAGGTTCTGCGCTCACAGACTTCTCTTGCTCCATGAAAAATACATGCCATTTAAATATTTACATTTTGCTAACAGTAGCAGATATAATGCCAACAAATGTTAATTAAGCAGCCAGAAGACGATGCTCACACTGGCACCGGCCTCCCCAGCAAGTGTAAATCTATTAACATTTCCTATTGACTCAGATGTCTCACTGTGATGTCTCCATGAGCTGAAACAAAACCAGTTTTTTTTTTTTTTTTTTTTTGATCAAAGAGATTTTTCTCAGGGGGGAATAAACTTCGAAAAGCGGCGCTGGCACATGGCTGGTGGGGAGCGGATGTTTATCTGAGGGCAGCTGGAAATGGCAGCCTGCCCCTTAACAAGGATTTGTCATTAAAAAGAGTTACTTTCTGGGGGCGAGGCTTGAACCAGCACTACCCAGCGCCTGCTGTTACTGGCTTTCGCCATTTCTTGAACAAAAGGATGTCCCTGCTTGTTACTCTGACACACAGGGTCCTAACAGCGGCAAGGAGAGTCCTCTCTCACCCCAGGTACTGTAAGCCTGGAGAGGCTGTGTGTCAGGAAGCATGCTTGTCTCCTCATCTAGCAAGCTCTTTTTTTACTAAATTGGGGGCTGGATTCACCATTAGCCTGGCTCACACACACACACACACACACACACACACACACACACTTCTAAGTTTTACTTCTTTCTTTTTTTTTTCTTTACAATTAAGGCCTAGTCTCTGCCCCTCCAGACAGACAGCCTCCAGTATCCATGCCAAGACTTGCCTCACATGTTGCAAGCAGCATGCCTAAGCTTTGACCCTACCACTGAGCTCTACTTCCACCTCAGATTTCCTTTGAATGCCTTCCTAGGTAGAATGCTGGCCTCTGTGATGGGCCAATGGAATAGGACAGTCAGAGAAGACAAGCTTATTTTGGGTTCCTTTGAGCTGTCTGCAGCCCGACAGTGAAGATGGCATTCAAGTTCCCTTGTTTCACAGTGTCATCCGTAGGCACAAACCAACAAATGTTTTGTCAGGCCCTAGTAGAGCAATTCTCAACTAGCAAGGAGTCAGCATCTTTTCAACAGCAGAAACCTTTTGTAAGTTCTTTATGGATGCATAGACTTAGGACCAGAAGCCACCTTAGAGGACAGAACTGGCTGTGTGTCGAACACCTGCCTAACCATTACCACAAGCCTTGGACACCAATGGAAGAAATGTGTTGCTGTTGGCTGTTGCAGGGAGGATGAATGACCAAAGGAGTTCTCTTCTCTAACACAGAACCACGGGAAATGAAGAAGCCCTTCTGTGCATAAATACTAAGTCTACAATGTTTGGTGTGAAGAAGAATCCTGAAAATGGGTATGCACTGAACCATGCTGCAGTTAGATAACCTCATCCAAGCAAAAGAGATTCTTCTCTCCCTACAAAACTCTTGAGTCACAGGTCCTTCAAAAACCTAGAACAAGATTTGCCTGACAGAGAGTTGGAGTCAGAATCTGATTGAAAAGTTCATTCTACCTTGGCATTTCCTCCTCACACTTCACGCCATAAAGCAGGATAATCTAATATTTATTGAATTTTATAATGCGTTGTTGAGTACCATGAACTGGAGACAGAAAGAAGAGTTAAGATGTGAACTCCATCTTCAAATTGCGCAAACCGGCAAAATAAACAAATGAAGCATTGCAACATTCGTTCTGTGAGCGAGTGTGAGTGTTACAGGTCTGGAGCTGCAAAGATATCCTGACATGGGGAAACCAGGCTCTACTTAGCGCCACAGTAGGACAGCTCTGCAGGGTAGAGAAGCTGAAGCTGCAGTAGGACAGCTCAGCCCCAAGGGAGAAGTGTTCTGACTTGTCGGGAAGCCAGGATACCTGAAGCTGGGGTGGTGGGGGATGGTCTCCCCACAGGATATAGCAGTCCTGCTCTTCTCCTTGAGAGAGCCACTACACAGCTGAGCTCTGCTCTGCTCCGCTAAGGGAACGTCCTAGCAGAGCTATCTGCTTCTTCCGCAGTCCAAGATGGTACTTCTTCTGCTAGGCTCTGCTAAAGGGGAAGCCCCTGCAGAAGTGTAGCGATCTCCCGCCTCTGCTGAAAAGTTGTTACTTTTTCTGCTCAGCCTTGCTCAGCCCTCCTACGGGAATATCTCAGCATGGTTTTTCTGCTCAGTCCCATAAGGGATGCCTCAGCAGGGTTCTTCTATTCTAAACTGGCGAATGATTTTTTTGGGAAGGAGGAGACAAGGAGAGTGACTGCCTCTGCCAGGGTGGTGAAGGGCAGCCACCAACTGAACAGGCAGAGGAGCTTAGATAGGGCGTATCCTGGGGAGGGGGAGAAAATTTTCTGCTCAGGGATTGGTTAGTTTTCCTGAGCAGGGATTGGTTACTTTAGTTGGTCAGGAGGCTCTGATTCTAGGGCCAAACTGTGTTTCTTTCACTGGTCCTTTTTAGCTTTTTGGCTCTAATCTTAGGGCCAGGGCATATTTCTTTCACTGATTCTGATTCTAGGGACAAAGTGTGTTTCCTTGGCACTGGTTTCAGAGTCAGAACATGTTTCTTTGGTTCTGGGTTAGGAATAAAGTGTTTCTCTCCCTGGCTTAGGTCTCAGATCCAGGGTGTATTTCTTTCACTGGCCTTGGCTCAGGGCCAGGGTGCTAGATTTCTTGCTCAGGGATTGGTTGGTTTCTTTGGCTGTCGTTATTACCTTACAAATTCTTCACTTGTTCTTTTGACAGATTTTTTTTTTCCTCAAAAATTTAGGGATGCTATCACCCACTGATACAAGGGGACTGATCTAATGAGAGCTTACCAAGGCCATTTGGACTGGGATTGAACGAGGACATGATCCAACCAGATTCTCTGAATGTGGCCGGATTCTCTGAATGTGGCTGGCCCGGAGTCTTTCTGAAAAGCCATCGACAATGACACTGAGACTTGTTTCCTCTTCATATACTGGATTTTGGGGATCCAGTCTGTTTGGATACTCACCTTCCTGGTCCTGGAGGGAGGGGGGAGGAACTTGAACTTTCCACAGGGCAGGAAACCCTGACTGCCCTTAGGGACGAAGAGGGAGGAGGAGAGGGAGTGGGGGGAGTGGGAGGGTGTTGGGAGGAGGGGCGGAAATGGAAACTTTTATAATTTAATAAAATTACTTAAAAAAAATTTAGGTAAGAGTGATATGGATTAGCAAGGTGAGGGGACTTCTGATGACTGAGGACCTGAATTAGACCCTTGCAACTCGCAAGTTGTCCTCTGTCATTTCACCTGCCCCCCAACACACACACACACACACACACACACACACACACACACACGTATGCTGGCATGCATGCCAGACGTGTAAAGTAAAAGTAAACTAAAAATTTTAAGAAGTGCTGAAAAAGTAGCTCAGCAGTTAAGAGCACTTGCGGCTCATGCGAAGAAGACTGAGGTTTGTCTACGAAAAGTGGCTCACACCAGTTCTAACTGCAATTCCAGCAAATCTGATGCTCTCTCCTGGTTTCTGTGGGCACCTACACTTGTGATTCTCTCTCTCTCTCTCTTTCTCTCTCTCTCTCTTCCCTTCCCTTCCCTCCCTCCTCTCTTTCTCTGTCGTCTCTCTAAAATTAATGTTTCTTTAAAAAGTTTAAATCTTAAAAAAAACAACATGTTTAAGAAAGCAGCAAGAGGGGCCATACTTCGACTCTGTTGTGCTTTGAAGGTGAGATGCCCCACATAGACACTGCCGAGATATGAAGGAGCAGGGTTACGTCCATGCGACCATGCCTTCCCTGAATCTGTGAGTTGAAATAAGTCCTTTCTCCTGAAGTTGCTTTGAGTCAGGTATTTAGTCACAGATGAGAAAAGGAAACGATAGAGCTCGCCTCTGGAGACCTATGGGAAAGCATCATCTAGTTTTTATTCATTTTTTTTTAGGGGACTTCAGGCCGTGGAGGTATTTAAGTTCTAGTGTGGGTGATGTTCATTCTAGGCCATGATCAGAACTTCCAGTCTGGTTCTCAGTGCTACTTGGTTGTTCACTTTTCCCTTCTTATTGACTTTTATTTATTCTTTGTGCCTTTCATATCATGCATCTCCATCCTATTCATCTCCCCTACCTTCATATCCACTCTCTGCCCATGTGAACTAACCCCCAAGTAAGATAAAATAAAATCCAAGAGAAAAGAAAACCAGAAAAGAAGAATCTCCTCGTCGAAGCTGTAGTGTGACACAGTGAGTCACGCCGTACACCCTTTTATCCGTGTATCTTTACTTGCAAGTATTAACTGCAAAGAGTCTTTGGTCTTTCGAGGTCTCTGGTTTCTGCTATGCTATGAATGCTGGATTCCTCTTGCATATCGCTGTTGCTTTCCTATGTTATGGAAATCCCGCAGCTTTGGGTCTGCAGGACCAAGCTCTTCATGTGCTTCAGCAGATCATAGATGGGGTGGATGCTGGGGAGGGCCAACACATAACCCTCATTCTGGGCCTAGGTAGTTGTAGGATTGGTCAGCCTGCCACCTCTCCCCTATCCTCACCACCAGGGTGAGCTCTGCAGCATTGCCCTGACTTACTCACCTTATGCAGCAAGAAAGGAGAAGCTGGGCTGGTTCTCCTGCTTTCATGCCCGAGGGTCGGCTCTCCCACACCTACACCACCAGGGCCAGCTCTACCGTGCTGCTCAGGCAAGGTGCAGGGACCACTGTCCTGAGTGCTGCAACTGGTGAGGGGTAGGGACAACTCTCCTGCTTTCATGCCCTCAGGGCCAGCTCTCTTACCTGCCATGGGCAGTGAGGGGTGAGAGAAAAGGGCATCTTTCCCTCATCCAAACCACACGTGGCAATTGAGGAGGGCAGGGCCACCTCTCCCACTCTCATGACCTCAGGACCAATTCGCAACTCCCCCTCTCCCCGAGAACAGGGTCACCTTTATATGTACTGTCCAGGTGAGATGCAGGACCAGCTGTCTCAAAAACGGCAGCTGACGAAGGGCAGGGCCAATTCTCCCTAGTGTTGCCGCCAGTGAAGGGCGGAGCCAACTTTGTGCAGCCTTTGGTGGTAACAGGAGTCACGGACATCAACACAGACCATGGCTACAGCAGGGCCACAGACCGAGCCATGGGCCTTGGCAGCAGCCCAGGCCTGGACAACACCATGGCCTTAGGTGGCCAGCACACCTGCCCCCCCCCATGTCGGTTCTCTCCTCACTGCCTTCACCTCTTCAGATCTGCCTTTCTGCACAGGACATGAACCATTCCCTCTGTCTTCTCTCCCCCATATATCTGCTCACCATAATAATGCCCCACGTCGCGGTGCCTTGCTGGGCCAGGCGGCTCATGTTTTCTTCTAGTTGTCAGGCCCATTGGGCGACTTCTCCTGCTCAGTCATCGTGGCCTTGGTTTTCTTTTAATTACATTAATTTATTTGTGTGTAGGTGGCATATGGCACTCTACCAACTTGTGATAGCCAGTTCTCGCCTTCTACCATGGAGATCCCATGGACCAGAAACTCAGTTCTTCAGGCTTGGAGGCAGACACCTTTACCTCCTGGGCCACCTTGCTATGGCCATCCATAGCAACTTCTTTAGGTGTTAAATTTTAGCCAAGAACTTCAAACTGAAAAAAAAAAATCCTACCCCTTCCATTTTTTTGTTTGTTTTAAAGAAAAAAGAAAAGGCCCCCCATGTTCAAATTCAAAGATGAGTTTAACAAAAACATGGTTCAGTGTTCAAAACTGGATTTATTTTAAAGGGGAGGGGGAAACCAAAAAAAAAAAACACTTAGAAAAGAAAGCATAATTAGTATGTGTCAATCTTACTGAGAGTGAATCAGCCAACTTCAGTTCTCTCCAGACGGCCAGTGCACTGAAGGGACATGAAAACACAGTTGACATTATGTCTTCAATTTATTTGGGTATAACACATGTGGTTTGAGGGTCGTGGTTTCAAAGGCATTGTGAGAACATTAAGAATTCTCTGAATTCAGCCATTCCTATGCGCCAGGTGTACTTTGATGGCCGTGTGTTTGCCTTTTCCGGCTGTTCCATCGCACTGAGAGCCTTCACTCAGTCCAGGAGGCGCCGTAAAGAGAACGCAACACTTGGATTTTAGTTCTTTACTCAGTTTGTCTCATGCTACCCCCTCTCAACTCCTTAACAGTCCCATTAATCTGTTAGCCTCTCTTTGGATGTTGTTTGCTTTAGGTTGCTTTTCTCTGGCCCTGGGACTTGATTAAGGAAACTATACCATTCATCAAAGCCAGGGGAAAAGCAAGCAGTCTCTCCTTTCAAGTTGAATGCAATTTTTGCTTCACTCCCATTTTACGGGTTAGGTCAAGGAGCCGACGTGGGTCCCTGAAGGTCTCTGTTTGACCTGGATGTAGGGCCTGCTGCTTTGAGGAAACAACAGTGGACTTGACTGTCGATTGTTCCTGATCTTGCAGGTATTAGATCCAGTTTCTCGGGTTTATTTCTGCCGCAACTCGTATTACGGACGATGTTCATGAGTGCAGCACAATTCACAGTTACACCCGGATCATAGAGTGAGCCTAAGATCGCACTGAGCTCAGTTTAGCAGAAATTTCTTGTGGCCTGGCTCTAAGTCCCCTTTCCATTTTTACTGAGGAGCACATGCTAAACTGTGAGTAAGAGTCCTGTCATCACGGTGGCCTCATCTGGATTTGGGTCCAGTGTTTACGGAAAACTGTGTGTCCCCATAGCCTGGCATTTAGAGGAGGTGACGAGTTACAGTATTTCATAACCCAAGGGAGAGTCCGTGGATTGAAATGTCCATACCAGGGTTTAGACTGGATGGGGCGGATGAGCCAAAGTCTTGACCCTTCCGCACTGATTATTTGCTTGAAGAAAACTATTGTATGTAAAGTTCTCTGTGTTTCTAATAACTGGGAATTGTCCAGATAGGTCAGTCTTTGTTTCTCATGTTGTATCTAGTTATTTATTAGTTTACAGCACATGCGTGTGCACACACACACTCACATACATGCACACCCACTCGCACGCACACAATGCAAGCACACACATGCACACACAAATGGTGTGCATTTTGCTAGACTTTGCCTACTTTGAGCATCCAATGTTGTGGTTCCCTTTCGTTTTTATCATGAGACTGCCATGCTACCTAAAAACCTAAGGAGGCCTTTCCATTTTTTCCTGTCAAAATCAACAGTGACTGAGAGATCTGAAATCAATCTTTAGTCCTATAGTACATGTTGAAGTTCATGTACTTCGCGTGCCCATGGAAGGTATGTCATTTGCATTGTTTGCGGTCTTATTTCAGCTGTCGAATAGGAAGTATTTGTAGCTATGGATGCTTTAGAGCCAGACAGTTTGACAGTGAAACCTGGTGGTAAGATGACTTACTCTTTTCTGAGATCCTAAAGCAAGGCTCTCGACAGGGAGGCCTTGTGGGCTCCCTGCCTCCTCTGTGGGGAGCTGGAAGAAGTTGCAAGCTGACATTGGCAACTTCTTGTCCCTACTGGGGCAGGAAGAGACCTATTTCACCAAGCTTCAGAATTGCCCTTCTTCCTAAACACCATTGGCTACAGTTCCTTTTCACAAGTTATCTTTGTAGATACAAGCTCTAGATTTCTGACAAGAGTTTTATAAATTAGATAAAGGAAATCAAATGTCAAAAAGAAAGAAAAACCAAGGCTCAGAAAGCATCACAGTAGAGGGGGCAGAAAGAACATACCAGCTGGAGGGTAAGGGGGAACTGTGAATGCTATCTTCTTGACACACATGCCATTGTACTCATGGCCTTAGAGCAAATGTGGTTTTGTACAAAATTAAGCCTATTAGCATTCCATCATGGACGGGGAAGGGGCACAGCCTCCCCCCGCCCCCCATTAGCAGAGTAGCCACTGGTAGTTAATGGCTACCTCAGAAGGGGGTTATTCACTTCTGTAGTATAGTCATTAGCTAGTTGACCATACTTCAGTAAATAATTGCACGCCTATGCTCAAGCAACACTAACTTACCTTAAAGGATTGGGTCAGTGAAAGAGATGTGGGGCTGAAAAGGTGGCTGGGTGGTTAAGAATGCTTGCTCTTCTTGCAGAGGATTGGAGTTTGATTTTCATCATCCACGTGCGGCTCACAGTGACTGTAACTCCAGCTCCAGGGAACCCAACACCCCCTTCTGGGTGCACACACACACACACACACACACACACACACACACATGAATGCATTATTTAAAATAATAACAAACTTGTAAAAGCAGTTTTAAAATCATACATTAAAAAAGGAAGAAGACTCGTTGGGAAGCAAAGGAGGACTGAGGGTGTAGGCAGGTGATAAGACTGAATAGTTAGGGATGATTATGATCAAAATACGTCATATACACGCAATAAAATTATAAAGAAAAAATATATTTAAAAAATAACATAATGGCTTTACAACCACCAGAAGCACCACATAGTCATATTCTCATTCCTTAGAAATTTATTTATAATTCTGTCTACACCCTTTCTGAGTTACTTAAGAACACATGATAGGCAACTAATCAGGGTTTTGTTTTTTAATTAAAAATTAGGACTCAATACTGGGGGAAATTCCATTGACTAATCTAAGTGCTAGGCATTTAAATTCAGTTTAAAACAAACCATACCCCTGATTAGGTATTTGCTACATTTCAATTCCTTTAATTTAAAAAGTCAAATTGCAGATAATAAGTACTATTTAAAATAAAAGAGTCTAAAGTATACCGCAAATATTAGTGAAGAAGGCAAACATTCATGGAATTCCAGGACGTGTGTACCACAGGTCCTCTTCTGGCCTGTGATGCACAGACAAGGCCTTCTGACATTTTAGAAGCAAGTTAAAGTAAGGAATTGTCCCCTTTGAGTTCTGACCTGCAAGTTCCCTGTCTTCAAATGTTTTCACAGAGTACCTCTGTCCTTCAGAGCTGTGACTGTGGGGAGTTCCATCGAGCCTGCTGGCGGTGTGGATTCTGTCACCGAGCCTGCTGGTGGTGTGTGCTTCTTACAACATAGATACTCAATGCCTCTGTTCTGGTCAGTTCTGATGACAAAAGCAATAGCACAAATGAAGAGTCTTCCATCGAGACAGGTCAATTCTAGGAATCCAGAGAACGGAGTAGGAAATCAGTTGGGATCCAGCCCCAACATAAATTATTTCTCGAATCCGAGTGGAGGTGTGGGAATAAAGACACAATTCACAAGACTTTTTTGGGAGGGACTTTTCAGGGACCCTTCAAGAAGTCCTGAATTCACATCTTGAAAATCACCACGTTTATTCTCTTGCTGTGGGAGCATAGTCTGCTCCTTCAGCCAATAGCCTTTAAGATACCAGCCCACTGGGGCATGGTCTCTTTTGCTTTAAAAAGCAGCGATAGCTGTGTGCTTGCTCTCTTGCTTCTGGCTTCCGCATCCGGCTGTTAGACTCTGTTCCTGGTCATGCAAGGGCTGTTGTCTAGGACAGACAGTGATCTGTTTTTCCCCTTAAACAAATAACCCTTTTATTAATCATAATTCCAAACTGGTGTGGGATTGTTTTGTGACTTATGCCTTCATTCTCCGGACAGCTTTTATGCTAAAACGTAAACTGAGGGGGGAAATTCATTAACATTCTGTTACCTAAGTAGCTGGGAGAATGACTTTGGTTATGTCTACATCTCTCTATGCCCATTTTGTCATGTCTTCCTATCGATGCCTGCTCTGTATGCCTGTTCTGCCACATTGACCAAAAACCACCTCTTCCCTAGGCGACCTTCTAAATTACAATAGAAGGAGCAGAACAACATTAGCTTATCCTAACACTTGCTTTGGATGGTATCAGTTTGTCTCACTATCAAAGGGCGAGGCGACCACCTCCGGTATGGCAGGTGCAAATTGTGCCTTGAAAGTCGCCCAGAATTCAGGCCACCATGCAATGTTGGAATACGGGCCTGTACAATATGGCCCCTACAGAAATTAGAGGCTGCCAGCATGGCAAGGGCTCGTCAGTGCTGCTTCTTGGTTTGTAGGTGGCCACCTGTCCTCTGTGTCCTCTGTGTCCTCTGTGTCATAGACAGCTCATCTTCTCTTCCCATCATAGCTTCACGTCCATGACTGAGTAGCTCTAAAGGCTTCCCAGAGCCCTCCCTCCATACACCATCACATTCAGTGTGAGAATACTGAATTGTCACAGACAGCCAACCAGTGACAACCTCATCATTTACAGGCCTTTCAAATTCTTCCACGTTGAGAAAGCTTTTGTCACACTCCTTTCCACCTCCAATACGTCACCCTTCTGTTCTAAGCCATGTATCCTGTGTTTTCTGATAGCCTAGAAACAGATTATTTTAATCGTATCTATGGTCTGTGTGTGTCTGTATGTGAGTATGTGCACATGAGTGCAAGTGCCCATGGAAGCCAGAAGAGAGAGCGAGAGTCCCTGGAACTGAAATTATGTGCGGTTGTGAGTCACCAGATAGCGAAGTTAGGTCCTAAACCAGGGACCTCTGCAGGAGCAGCTCAGCTCTCAAATGCAGAGTCATCCTTCCAGCATCCTCTGATGAGTTTTTAACACACCAGATCCCACTGTTGTTGAATCCCTTCCTTAACTTGTCTTCCTGAATAATTTCACTCTCTCCACCAGAGCCAACACAGCCTCCTGCCTCCACCCAATCTGTCCCACTGGCTTCTCTGCATCCAGCCAATGAGGGCTTTTGTTCTCTTATTTAATTTCTCAGGAAAGACAGAAAGCAAATGGTGAAGAAGCCCATCCCTGATGTTTGATTTGAGAAGCTTTCCATCCTCAGGAAAAGACAGACTGCGGGTTGGAGAAAATAATGAACCAGAGAATAGTTTTTCCTCCATCCACAGATGCAAGCAGCAAAGATGAGCTCTACCTGTGAGGAGAGGAGGTGTTGGGGCGGGGAGACTGAAGAATGCTAGGTGGTGTGTGGCCAGACTGGCAGGGAGAGGTACCCTGGAGAGTCACACTTGATGCCTGAACCTTAGAGGCTGCACCTCCTCCTGGGAGTCCCAGAGGAGAGCTGTCTGGTGGCTTCTTTATGCAGCAGCCTCTGGAACTGAGTCCTGGGTTTAGGCGACTGACACATCCTAGAATGCTCCTAAGAGGGGAGAAGCGTAGTATGATTATTAGCTCTGTGTTCAACAATGGGCGTCCGTGGAAGAAAGTTCTCTAAAGGCCTTGTCAGGTTTGTCTTGCCTTTGGCTCATATGAGGAATGATGGACAGGGAACTTCAGGGACCCTCCTGAGGAGTGAGTGGGATGATTGATGTGGTTGGAGATGATAGTGGAGGTAGGGAAACCGTGGCAGGGATGTAATGTATGAGAGAAGAATAAATTTTAAAAAGTTTAACACATCATTTATCCAGATTTTTAGACTATTTGGTTCCACTTAGTCCTGTCTTATCTTAGACATCATTGCAATCTTATCCCCCTTGTGAAAGTGAGAGGTGTCCTCCTTTTAAAAGGGAGGGCAAAAACTTTCTTTATAAGTTTAATAGGAACATCAGTGATAGCGTTTTTATAAAAGGCACAGCGCTGTGCCTGGCTTGGAGGAAGCTCTCAGACGAATGTGGCTTCTATTCTCTGGACTACTGCAGAGGCTGGCTGTGCATCTGACTTAAAGGATGCAGGATCACACCTGAACCTGAACCCCCATTCCGAACTCATCGTGGCATTTGGTTAGATTTGAAAACAGTATTAGAGAGAACATTAAGTGAGCTATTAAAGAGGACATTAAGTGAGCCACGAGAGACTGCAGCACCATGGGACCCGCCAGAGGCTATGACAAGGTGACAGGAAGCAAAAGTTGTAAGGGAAGAGAAGACCGGGGCTCATGGAGGAGGAAGCAGGCAGCGCAGTTCTTGGCTCAGAGCCCCAGGATGCCCATCTCAGTCACTATGCAGGTGCTGGGTGTCTTGCTGAGTGTCTGCACCTTGGCAACATTAAGGAAGTCGAGACTGGCATTGCTAATCAGACACCTGGTAAGTGTCTTAATCTGCACGAGGTAGAAAATTAATTGGAGAACAGACCTACCATGAAGGTGTGAGACACCAGGAGAGTGACTTGATATAGTGCCATGCTTGCCAGGATGGAAAGAAATTCTGTAAATTAGTCGCCAGGTAAGAACAAAATAAAGTGTTGTGTGAGTTCCAGTGGCACCATGCTTCCTTTTGTCCTCATCCATGCTTCCCCTCCCCCTTTTGTTGTCCTCAAACCCTCTTCCACCTCTCACGAGGTCAGTGATTCTCAATCTTCCTAATGCTGTGATTCCTTAATGCAATTCCTCATGTTGTGGTGATCCCCAGCCATAAAATTTTTATTGCCATTTCACAACTGTGATATTGCTATTATGAATTGTAAGTATCTGGTATTTCTGATGGTCTTAGGTGACTCCCATGAAAAGGTCATTGGACACAAAGGGGTCATGGCCCACAGGTTGAGGACCGCTGTGCCAGACATTCATTTGGGGAAATAGCCTTAGGGCAACCACAGTAAAGAGAACATTCTGCCCCTCCCTACAAACATTCACAAGGAATATATAAAAACCCCAGAGCTTCAAAGGGACCTGGAAGGAGGAAAAACAATGTAGTTATTTTTGTAAGAACTTCTACACTAAGAGGAATGGAAACAGAGAGAAACCCAGTGAAGCTCTGCTGTTGGGGAGGTTGAGCATATGCAGAAGGCAGCTTGTGTGTTCTCTCACTGAGGAGTTCACAGGCGGATTAGCATAGGGACCATAACCAAGTACTGGGGAGAATACTTAAGCTTATGGTGCTGAGACCGGCAGGGTTCAGGTGCATTGAGTCAGTTGACTTACTGGGCTCACCCCACCCCCACCCACTGCCCACCTCTGTGTGTGTGTGCGCATGTGTGTATATGTATGCGAAATTAAAGCAACTTTTCTCATTAGTGGTGTCGGTGACATTTTGAGGCTGAGGGCTGAGGCAGTCTTGTTGCAGAATCCATGACCTCTGTCCAAGAGTCCGGTGGCATACTGACTCCCAAGCTATGATAACCGTAAGGCTTCCGGACACACAGTCGCTGCCAACTGAGGCAGTGCAGTGGTGAGGAGATGACTCCATAATGTTCGCTGGTGTTTGCAGTGTCTGATGTAGGGCAGAAGCCCTCTCCACAGTGAATTGATGATTCCAAGCTGATCCAAGTTTGGGAGTGAAGGGAACCAGGGAACCAGGTATGACAAGCACACCTATTTGGGAATGAGTTTCTATCTAAAACACTTAAAACCCTCAGGGTGGGGCTGTCAAGATGGCGTAGGTGGATATTAAAGAAAGTCTAAAGCTAGAAATCAAGAGCACTTCACAGCCACTGTCCTTGAGAGGGGGTCTCTAATGTATTTCTGGCTGACCCCAAGCTTGCTGTGTAGACTACCCCGGCCTTAACTCACAGAGCTCTGTCTGCCTCTGTCTCGCTACTGGGATTCAAGTCATGCCACCACACCCAGCTCTCTTTTTCTATTTTTACTTTATGTGTATTAGTGTTTTGCCTGGATGTAAGTGAGCTCACCATGCATGTGCCTGGTGTCCTCAGAAGCCAGAGGAAGGTGTTCGATACCCTGAAACTGCAAATACACACCATTGTGAGGCATCATGTGAGTCCTGGGAGTAGAACCTGAGTTCTCAGCAGGGACAGCATGAGCTCTTGACCGCTTAGCCAACTCTCCAGCCGTGTTGTCCAAAATTTAAACTTAACCCTCAGAGCTAAAGCAACACTACCAAAACTCTAGGAAATCTACCGAAATAACACTTTACACCAAACACCTTCGTGAAATTCTGTAAGAACAAGGAGGAGGAATTAAGTGGGCTACAGCAATACCTGGTTATTACCCCTTATCTTTACTCAACCAGACAGTTGTCCAGGACAGCTCAGCTTCCCACGGAAGGAATTCAGACTTGCAGCTTAACTGCTGGGAATGAGTTAAATGCGGCCTTCCCTGAAGTTCACACACACAGGGTGAGTGTATTTGAAATGGTTTGAAAAATCTTAACAAACATTTGTCGTATGCCTTTGGCAAAGAGATGATCTAGACAGATGTGCAGGCACATCTGGGGAGTGGCACACATACAAGGCTTCGGCTGTAAGACGTTTCCATGAAGGACTCTAAGAGGGAAAAAGACAAACACTGGGTTACAAAAGCAGAGAGCCGGGCCACCCAACACACAAAGAGCCCCAGGCTTTTAACTCCGACTGTATGTGTTCTTCTAATACCTGCATTTGAGAGGTTAAGCAAGTTTGGACATTATATTCTACTTTGCCCTTTTCTACCCTGGCGCTTACAATAATCCTGGCTCTTTTCTGCTTTTCCCAGGGGACTTGACCCTTGGTCAGACACAACTCACCGAGAGATTAGAGGAGTATTGTCCAGAGAATAATGAGAGTTGAGGAATAAACCAGGATAGCTAACAAAAAGGATTCAAAAAGTGGTTCTAATGGGTGTAGCACAGGCCTGGGCTGTGGGTCTTGTGAGCACCGTCAGTGCTGGGCCTCAATCACCACTCCTATCTAAGCACTTTCACCTTGAAAAGAAGGTTAATGTGATATTGACCAAATTTGCAAATAGCATGAAGCTTGTAGGTAAGGGAGATAAAGAAGATGACATATTACAATCACAGCAGGATGTAGATAATTCAGAGCACTGGTTGAACAAAAAAGTGAGATGAGGTTTAATATAAAGACATGCAAGATAATATATGCACCTGAAAGAAAATAACTCTCCACACCGATTCAAATTATGGGGGTATTACTCAGGAAGCTGTCGTGCTGAGTGAGATTTGGGGAGGTTGGTGGCTAACAAATTGAATAGGAGTTCACAGTGCAATGCCACAGCCAAGAAGACAGCGCTATTTTGAGCTATATGGACAGTATAAAGTGATCTTTGAAAACACAGGAGAGGCTGCAGCGCTGCTGGGCACCGTGTGGGCGACATCTCACCTTGAACTCCCTGGTGCCCCGACTTTAACAAAGATGCAATGAGATGGAAGATTTAGCAAAGAGTCATTTAAATGCTATTCAACATGATGCACGGGTCTCCCTAGGAGACACATGATTGTGTCCCTTTGCCAGGCAGGCATATCTATAAAAAAAAAATAAGTTTTCTCATGACAAGGTGCTCTTGCTATTACATTTCCTTTAATGCCTTTTTGACTTTCAGGAAGGGGAAATAATTGCTTAGACGGGAGGAGACAACCATATACATTCTTTCAGGGGACAGAAAAATGAACATTTCATATATTCAGCAATATTTATAGACTCTAAATTCCTGTTCACTAAAAATCTTGGATTATAATGAGAGAAGAGAGGGTAAAATTATCATCCAAAGACAAGCATAGCAAGAAGAAGGCTGGTTTCTGGAGAACCAAGACTATGAACTTTCAAAGAGAGTTTGTTGTGTGTACTGGTTAAGGGATTTTGTGAACACTGTTTCCCACTTGTGAGTGCGTGCGTGCGTGTGTGTGTGTGTGTGTGTGTGTGTGTGTACATGTCAATGTTAATGATGTCTGGTGCCAGCGGAAGTCAGAAGAGGGTGTTGGATCTCCTGGAACTAGAGGTACAGACATTTGAAAACAACCCAATGTAGGAATAGAATAGAATGGTGGCCCTCTGCAAGAGCAGTAAATGTTCTTAATGGTGGAGCCCTGTAACTTGAAGGGGCCTGCTTGTTGGGGTTTCTTTCCCACTCAGTACCCCATAGCCAGCAAGTCCCAAAGAAAATCACACAGAGTCTACATTAGGTTATAAACTGATTGGCCCATTAGCTCAGTCTTTTTATTAATTAATTCTTACATCTTATGGTGACCCATAATTCCTGTCTGTGTGAGCCATGTGGCTCAGTACCTTCTCCAGCGGGGCAGGTTACATCTTGCTTCTCTGTGGTCTGGGCAGGAATGGAGGATGGACTTCCTCCTTCCTAGCCTTCTCCTGTTCTCCTCGCCCCGTCTCTATTCCTGTCTGGTTGACCCACCTATACTTCCTGCCTGGCCAATCAGCATTTTATTAAAATATATGATTGACAGCGTACAGATAATTCTCCCACACCAGAGCCTTCTCTCAAGCTCTTCCCATTTACACCATTCAAAGAGTAGCAAGATGAGACTGGGCAGATGAGCTAATGGGGGACCCGAGAGCCACATGGTGTGAGACTTCCAGCTCTGTGTAGGACCCTGGATGGAGTTGAGAAAGGCTAGGGAAGTTTGGGTGAAGAAAAAAAATCTGCACTACCAATGCTTTAGAATCAGTTGCTATGTTTTAGTTCAACCTTAGAAATTGTAGATATGTGAGTATGGTTCATTTAATCTGTCCAAAAGTCAAGTTTTTAGTTTTTCATCAATTAACTACTTTTCAATATTTCCTTGAGAACTGGAAATCACATGTATGAAGCACTTACAAGTTCAGGCTCTTGGCGGATTTGGTTGGCCACTGATTAGCCATTGAAACCTGGGAGAAAAAGAGTTAAAAGCTACAAGCTTCATCCCAGCAATGGATTTGAGACTATTGTAGAGACACAGAGACAGGTGAAGAGTCATCAGCTCAGCAAGGTGTTTGACCTGAATTTTATCCACGTTGAGTCTGAGGAGAAATGAATCATTCTGGTTTTTCATTTTCATTTTTCTTCTCCAAACGACAGTATTTAATATGGTAAGAATGAAGACATTACCAGTGGTCAGGGTCTTGGATGGGAGGATTCCTGGTTCTTGATATAGTATTTAAAAATGAAATACAGGAGCACAGAGATGGCAGAATAAGCAAAATACCTTATCCAAAGTAAGTAAAACACCGACTAGAAAGGAATACACTGTCCAGATTGACCCTAGTCAAGGTACCCAAGTTCTAATTAGTGTAGTGATGTGGGAGTCCCCTCTGTATGCTGTGATTGCCATTGATTAATAAAGAAACTATTTTGGATCTATACCAGGGAAGAACAGAGGTAGGAGGGGAAAACTAAACTGAATGCTGGGAGGAAGAAGGTGGAGTCAGAAGCCATGGAACCGCCACCAGAGATAGACATGCCGAAACGTTACCGGTAATCCACAGTCATGTGACAATACACAGATTAATAGAAATGGGTTAAATTAAGATATAAGAGTTAGCCAATAAGAACCTAAACCTAATGGGCCAAGCAGTGATTTAAATAATATAGTTTTTGTGTGATTCTTTTGGGGATTCTGGGCAGCCAGGAAACAAACAAGTGGCTTCCTACTACACTGTTGGAGGATTCCTTTTAAGTTTAGGATCAAGAAGAGAGATTTTATTGTTAAGGGGCATATTTTGGGTAGTTGTCTGTTTTGGTTGACGTTCTTAACTGATGTAGTTTTCCTCTACTATGCATGTCCATTCCTTCAATGTACCTTTCTTTTTTTGTTATATGCATATCTATAAGAATAAAGTGACAGATGGGAGTATCCCTAAGAGTCCACTTAATTGAATCAGAGAGTGAGATTGGCTACTTTTGTGCCACAACTGGACTGTGACAGAATCTAAGTCTGATGATTGTTAAGGGGAGGAGATACTTAGTCCATTGTTTAGACTGGGCTGAGCATGCAGTTCTAAGCAGGTAGGGGTTCTAGGCTGTTAAGAAGCTGTGTACTATCTGAGGAGACAGAGAGAGAGAGAGAGAGAGAGAGAGAGAGAGAGAGAGAGAGTTTGTAACCAGTATGTGTGAATAAGAGTCTCAGACTTCCAAGTAAATTATTAGAAAAGGAATGTGTGCATAAACACCACACAAGTGGGGTCCCAGATTCCTAAACTATTTCCTGTGCTTGTCTGCTTCACAGTAACTTTAGTAGAGTAGTGTTATAAGAATTGTAAGCCCGGTTTTCAACACTTAGACAAATGATTCTGTATTAGCATTTTTGCAGTTTTTGTGTGTATGCATGTGTGAGTGAACGTTTGTGTGCATGCAGATATGTCTCACACGTGATGGTGTGTACCTGTGCATATGGAGGCCAGAGATCGACTTTGGGTGTCTTCCTTTATTACCCCCACCTTCTTTGTCACAGGCAGTGTTTCTCACTGTACCTGGTATTTGTCCCCTCAGCTAGACTGGCTAGCTAACGAGCCTGTTCGAGAGATCCCCTTTTCTTTGCTTCTAGTGTCAGGATTATGGATGTTGGCTGACATATCTGACTTTTTTAAGTCTTTATTTTAATTTTAAGGTTTTTATTGCCTGCATAGATGTCTGTACAGCACGTTGGTACAGGGCCCATACAGTCCCGAGAGGTGGGGGATCACGTTGAATTGGATTTACAGATGGTTGTGAGCCACCATGTGGGTGCTGGGATTTAAACCTGGGTCCCCTAGAAGAGCAGCAAGTTGTCTTAGCTGCTGAGCCATCTCTCCAGCCCCATATGACTTTTTATGTGAGTGCTGGGAGTCAAACTGAGGCCCTTACACTTGAACAGCAAACACTTGCCGTCTGAGTCATCACCAAGGTCCTCGTAGTGTAGATTTTTTTTGTTTTTTTTTTTTTTACATTTTGAAGGGATAATGATATATTGAAAAATGACCTATGTCTAAGAATTCTCAGTTCATGGGATGACACCTGTGTTTTCTAAAGTCATAAATATCTAGGTTAAAGTTATAGGAACTACGCTCAATTCTCTTTTCTTATTTATTTTCACAAAAAAATAATTGGCAGTGTTTTACATGAAAGTCAAGAGTGTTCAAAGATGGACTTTCTATATGAGCACATCCAGGATTAATGAAGAAGTAAAGCAATAACATAGTTCTCAAGACATTAGGTGTAGAATATTGGTCAAGGTCTGCAGCACCCTGCACTAGAGCTGACCTTATCATTCCTTTCTGCATCCACAGAACACTACCACTTGTCAGGCTCCTATCCATGGCCATAGAACAAAAATACACATATCTAATTAAAATATACACACTACAGGAGGCCTATTTGTACACATGTTTATTTTGTTTCTCTTCACAGATAATTTCATTTCTGCTCTTCCACCAAATGCTACTTCTTAAGCATAAAATAACATACTAAAATTTAAAGTACAGGCCATTAGGACTGAACACGAGGAGATCTACACACCAGCCACGGCAGCTAGGAGAAAATAGGACTCTGGCCAGCAAAACACAGAACCGCCCAGCATTGTGCCCCTGACAGTGGGACACTATTATGGAGAGCAAATATATGGAAAGGGGCATGGGAGAGAGAAGGTGGGGGGGGGGGAGACAGAATGAGCAGTTCATGACCTGTGGAAAGTAGCAGATGTGAACTGGTGAAGGCAGCGAGGCAGTGAGGGACGGGCTGAGACGGCCATGGTGATGTCTGGGCCTACGCTGGGGCCAAGGCTCATGTCTGGGTCTGGGGTTCTGCTGCAGCCATGGCCTGTGTTGATGTCTGTGACTCCCGTTACCACTGAAGGCAGAGAGGATTGGGCTGCACAGATTTGGCCCCATCCCTCACTGGCTGCAACACTAGGGAGAACTTGCCCTCCCCTAACTCGGGAGAGTGGGTCCTACACTTCACCTGGGCAGCACAAGAGAGCTGACCCTGTTGTTGGGGGGCGGGTAATGGGTGAGCTGGCCCTGAGGTCTTGGTCATGTGAGAGCTGTCCCCACCCCTCACCAGCTGCAGCACTCTGGAGAAGGGCCCCTGCACCTCGCCTGGGCTATTCAGTACAGCTGGCCCTGGTTGTGTAGGTGTGGGAGAGCCGACCCTGAGGGTAAGAAGGCAGGAGAATGCCCAGTCCCTTACTCCTGGCTACATCAGGTGAACTAGTCAGGGCAATGCTGGAGAGCTCACCCTGGTCGTGAAGATGCGGGAGAGTAGGAGGGTTGACCAACGTTCCAACTACCCAGGCCCAGAACCAGAGCTATGTGGTGGTCCACATCCACCCCACTTCTGATCTGCTGGAGCATGTGAAGGGACCGGTCCTGCAGATCCAAAGCCGCAGGATCTCCACCACCCAGGACAACAGCACAGTGTCCAAGCGGCATCCCAGTAAGGGTACAGCATGGAGAGTGTAGCAGAAACCAGAGGCCTCGAACCAGACCAATGACTCTTTACAGTGAACACTCGCATGTAAAGATGTATAGATTAAAGGGTATACTGTGGCTCACTGTGTCACATTGCAGCTTCTCCGATGAGATTTTTTTTCTTTTTTTCCTTTTCCTTAAATTTTATTTTATTTTGGGGGGTAGATTGCACAGGCAGAGGGCAGGTAAGAAGGGACAGGGAAATGAATGGGATCGAGATGCATGATGTGGAAACCACAAAAAAAAAACAAATAGAAAGTTAAAATATAAATTATCATCATGATGGCTGATGTAATCCAGTTTTACTGATAACTTGATAATAAAGAGAGACAGGTCCGTCTTACTGGCTATGGTCGTTTTTACAATCACCCAAATTCATTTTTACACTCTAAAATTCTGCTTTTAAAATAAGATCTTTATTAGTTCTTTGAGAGTTTCAGCCAACACATTTTTATCAGATCTGCCCACCATCGTTTGTCCCCCAAGCTCCACCCCTCTCCACTCCAGTCTCCAAGTCCTCTGCACTCCCTCTGTAGACACAGTGGTCCTTTGGCTCTCTCGTCTTCATAGTCTCTCTTCCTTGACATTCCCTGCCATACTCTAACATTCTTAAGCAGGGGGCAGTACATGTTTTTCTGGAAAGGACCAAATAGTGTCTTGTGCTTTTTCGTTCTACAGGTAGAAGCAAAGTTATAGCATGGGTACCTATATTCAAGATAGGAAACAACCCTCTATAATTTGAGAATGTGCACATTTTCTCTCTCTCTCTCTCTCTCTCTCTCTCTCTCTCTCTCTCTTTCTGTGTGTGTGTGTGTGTGTGTGTGCAGAATACAGAAGTAGAGATGAGTGTCTTCCTTGATCACTCTCCACAGTCTCTCACTGAACCTAGAGTTTACTGATTCAACCAGACTGGCTTGTTATAGAGTCCCAAGAATACTTCTGTCTCTGCTTCCCTAATTCTGGGTGCACACAACTCTACTGTGCCAATGAATTTACTGACTGAATCTGCTCCACAGCCCCAAATTTCAAGTTATAGTAATTATTAATCAGTGTAAACCATACATGAGATTAATTTTGTAATAAAAGTCTACTACTGAGAAAACCAGGCTTATTTAGGGGGGGAGGACGATTGGATTTCATTGAGGTCCATCATTGTGATTGATGAGCTCTTCTTTTCCAACAGAGCCATCGCTTGTTTCTCTGAAATGCAGCATTGTGTTTCCAGGGAACACACAGGTGTGTGTTGTGGCTGACTTTTGGCCTTTCTGTGCAACCCTGACACTGTAGGTTCCTTTTCAGTGGGGAGGAGGGTTAAGAGCCCCGGCCCTGGGCTAATCTGCCTGGCAGAATTCCAGTAGAATGGCTCTCCAGAAGTTGTGTGAGTTTGACTCTCACTTCAGGTTCTTCATCCGTGAAATGAATAAGGACTGCAAAGGCCATTACAAATATCAGATAAATCACACAGTATAAATGATAGTCTTCATTTCATTTTTAATATAACAATGTAAAACTATCCTTAGTTCATGCTTGGTATATGAGACGATGGTGGGCTGGATACGGGTCATAGATGATAGTTTACTAAAATTTCCTTTTCCGTTTGAATGGTCATTATCAGCACTTCAGTTCTAGCATGGACTCCCAGCTATCTCTGTCTTGTGGACACTATTTCAAGTAATTACCTTAGCTGGGTGATGGTGGCGCATGCCTTTAATCCCAGCACTCAGGAGCCTGAGGCTGGTGGATCTCTGTGAGTTCGAGACCAGCCTGGTCTACAAGAGCTAGTTCCAGGACAGGTTCCAAAACCACAAAGAAACACTGTCTCTAAAAAACAAACAATCAAAAACACCAAAAACAAACAAACAAAAAAAGAAATCAAGTAATTTTCTTGGATTTATTTATCTTATGTTACATGTATGAGGTTTTGTTAGGATGTATGTATATGCATACCTGGTAGCCACCGAAGTTAGAAAATGATGTCAAATTCCCTGAAACTGGAGTTACAAACAGTTATGAGCTCCCATATAGGTGTTGGGAATTGAACTCAGGTCCTCTGGAAAAGCAGCAAATGCTCTTAACCTCTGAGCCATCTCTTCAGTTCCCCAAACTATCTTTCTTCCCTTTCTTCTTCTTCTTCTTCTTCTTCTTCTTCTTCTTCTTCTTCTTCTTCTTCTTCTTCTTCTTCTTCTTCTTCTTCTTCTTCTTCTTCTTCTTCTTCTTCTTCTTCTCCTCCTCCTCCTCCTCCTCCTCCTCCTCCTCCTCCTTCATCTTCTTCTTCTTCTTCTTCTTCTTCTTCTTCTTCTTCTTCTTCTTCTTCTTCTTCTTCTTCTTCTTCTTCTTCTTCTTCTTCTTTTAAATCTTAAAAGTTTTAAAGACAAATACGTGCATATCCTTGGAATGCTGTTTTGTGATACATAATATTCTCTGTGTTAAAAAACATAGTCATAGATTATAAAAAGAATAACTACAGAATTGTGAACTATGCCTGTTACAAGTTTTAGGACATTGATTATAGTCAAATATTAAAAAAGACTTTTAAAGAAAGAAAATAAGTAGTGGAAATGAGTATGTGTCGAACAAGCTCAAGGATGTCGCAGTTATAGAGTGGATTTCATTCTTTCCTTCATCTTGCAGGTGAGAAACTCAGGTTCAGAGAGATGAAACTTTCTTATTGAAGGCTCCTTAGCTTGGGAGGAGCAAACATGGGATTATATGCAGAGCCTTGTTTTTTTTTTTTTTCTTTTCTTTTTTTTTCTGCTGTGTGGGAATGCCTTGAACTTCAGTATCAAAATACATTCTTCCACAGAGGCCAGAACTGTTCCCTGGGCCATTATGGTTGAAAGAGGTGATGCTGAGTGAATGTCACTGAAACTCAGAATCTAAAGGAGCTTTGAACGGAAGGTGATTCAGTCAGCCTCTTATTTTTATATTCTTCCCCTGGGAACCTAGTGCTGACTTTAGGTCCCCCTTGGGGAGCCTTTAAGCTCTCCCCATCCTCTGGGAGCACCGACTCCCCTCCCTTTCATTGCCACTGAGTATTATTTTACACAGATTATTCTCTGTCTTAGAAGCCAGAGTTAAAAAATAAGCAAAAGGAAAACAGAATTAAAAAAAAAACTCTTATTTTCTTCTTGACCCGAGACCAGGCAAACAATTCCCTTCAATCACATAGCCTATAACTGCATGGAACTAGTGAAGCCACAACCTCCGCCCTCCTAAGTTCTATCCTAGGGCTCTTCCACCTTTCCATGATAAATGCTGCCTTCCTGAAGGGAAAAGCCATTTAAAGGTCCATTACAGAAATGACAAACTGGGAGCCAGAAAGAAAATCTTAAGGAAAAGCGGAGATTGGCAGCTGTAGTGGGGCCGAGAAGGCCCTTTCATCAGCCAGGGCACTGACTCGATGTTAGACCTTGGCATGATTTCAGCTTTCTTCTGTGTCTCATCCAGGTACAACTCTTTATTTTGTAAAACTCACTGTGGACAATTATCTGCTCAAGGGAAATAAATGAGACTTTACAAAGAATAGCGCTTCTTTCTCTACCGTGAAAAAAGACAGTTTGGAATGTATCCCCCCGAACAACTTCACAAAGACATAAAAATGTGTTTTAACCTTCACACATAGCCCTGAAGAAGTGAATTTAAACCACACATAACGTAGGTATGGAAAATACAAATGATCAATTTTTTTCAAAGGTAATCCAATAAAACACCTAATTTATGAGCACTTCAGTAATGGAATGGACATACATACACAATTCTTCACTGAAGTATAACAACAAAAAGGGATTATTTTAATCCTCAGCAATGCTTATGTGCATTTTTTCAGTATTAAAAATAACTAATATTCTTAATGTGGATTATTTGATCATTTCTAATATTACAGTGCTTTTGGACAAACACTCTGAGTGTGAATTCTTATGGAGTTCTGTAATATGAAGGAAACTGGATTTAATGATGCTGCACAACTAAAGACTTTTTAAGAGTCTTACTTTTTTTCTTAAAAGATTTGTTTTATTTGTGTGTGTGTGTGTGTGTGTGTGCGTGTGTGAAAGAGAGGGTTGGGTGGGGAGAGAGAGTGCCCACAGAACCCAGTAGGGGGCCCTGGATACCTTGGTGCTGGAGTTTTATGCATTTACAAGTTACCCCATGTAGGTGCTCAGATCCAAACACTGATCCTCTGATAAAACAGTACTAGTAACTGTTAAAATATTTTCCTATCTTTCAAACTCTCAAATCTTCTTAAACTTTCAATTGTTTCTGTGCCTGGAAATGACAGAATAATTGGCACTTAGACTGTTCCACCTCACACATCACAGCAGACAACAAGAACTCGGGATAAACTATTGAATGACTCTGTTCATTAGTTGATAGCTGGCAGAGCGTTAACTATGAACCATGCGAAAAGAAAGATAAAAGAAACCAGCCTTGTATTATACTAGAATTTGTCTAGAGGCACTTTTCCAAACTGTGACCCAAAGAAAGTCAACCCAGGCCACAGCAGCATCACAGATTATGGGGTCGGAGGTGAGAGTTCATGGAGACAGAGTTCAAGCAGTTGGAATTTTGGGCATCAGGGTACTAAAGAGGGAAGGGTCCCAGGATTTTACATAGAAGCCAACCGTGCCTTTGAATAGTAGCCAGAAAGCACATGTGGCATTATTACAGCAGAATAGGGAAGGTGCTGTTCTCAGATTTCAGACAGGGCTGAGAAATACTGTGCTTCTGGTCGTCTCAATGACGGCCATTGTACACCTGAAGCATTTAGTAGAGAACCCAGAAGAATGAGTCTAGTAGAGAGACTATTGGGGTAGCCAACCAGACCAAGTGTAGTGCTGGGCTAGGCCTATCCTACCAGGACCCAAACAGAAAGTTCTAGAGTTGATTGATGTTAGTAAACTGCCTATTTAATGATGTTAATTCAACACTCTATAAAACAGCCAAGTCCAGTCATTTGACAAGTACCATTTATGATGTCCAGCATCAATCAAAGTTTGTCTTCCATTCAGAGAACCTAAAAAACTGCAACCCTTCACTAGAAGTAATATATTGATGTGTACTGAAATGGAAGCAGAAGTGAGAAAGATGCTGCAGTTAGTGAACGAGGAGTTTTAAGTCACTCTTATGAGTATCCTCACAGAATTAAGGGGGACAGAATATAAACATAAAGGGATGAGAAATGCGAAATCTGAGAAAAACATTGCCCTTATTAGCAAAAAGTCTACTGGAGAACCTTGCTGGAAACTTTAGCACTGTAGAGTTCAATCAGAACATAAAGACTGAAATGATGTAAAGTGAATTATGTATAGAGAAAAAAGGCATTGAAAAGGTTTGAGTGGAACCTCATGAGTCCCCGGGTAATGCCTAGGTATCAACAAGGAAAGTATTCCAGAAACAACCTGGTGTCTGTAAAAAGAAGTGGATGGCCCCAAAGCTTACGAATATGATGAAATTCATGTTCACAGACCCCAGAGGTTCCAGTAAGTCTCCAATACAATAATTGCAAAGAATCACCCAGCAAGACATTCAGTACAGATTATGAAAAATTAGTAGTGTACATATCCATTAAAACAAAAAAGATTGCATATTCCAATATTCTCAGATTTTATTAAAAAATAACGAAAGCCAGAAGATGATGAACATCTTTAATAACGTTCTGATAGAGAAAACCAGTCCATCTAGAAGTAAAAATAGCTTACAGTAAAAATAGCCATCATAAATGAAGGTGAAATGTATCTCAGATGGAAGGCTGGAGAGAGCTCAGTGGTTAGAGCATTGGCTACTTTTCTAGAGGTCCTGAGTTCAGTTCCCAGCAACCATATGGTGGCTCATAACCATCTGCAATGAGATCTGGTGCCTCTTCTGGCATGCAGGCAGAACACTGTATACATAATAAATAAATCTCAGATAAAATCTCAAAGTTGGATATGGTGACTCATGCCAATAATTCCAGCGCCTGGGAGGCGGAGATAGGTGAATCAACAGTTCAAGTCAGCTTGATTTGTAGAGTGAGCTCAAGGCCAGCCAAAACTACCTGAGAGCCTGTCTCAAAAAACAACAAAAATTAAGTATTCATCAATATATACATAGAAGATGTACAGTATAGTGATATGGGAAAAGAGAGCTTTATCGTGGTCTAGCTTTTTAAGAGAGACTGAGACATGGGACGCTCTTGTAGACAAGGGAACTTTATAAAAGTATATATTGAAGATATGAAAGAATTGTCTGGGTTTGAATATTGTTGCCTATATCTATTACTTTTTAACTTTGTAAAATGGAAGTGGCTGCCAGCTGACTTAAGTGCTACAAGAGCAGGAATTGTCTGGCTCGATATTTAGTTAAGCCTGAAAAATTACTGAAGTCTATGTCTAGAATAAGGCTATGCAGGTTTGGGAAGATGTATCTGGGGAAGCATAAAGGGAACAATGGGGCTTTCATAATGATCACTATATATTTTTTAAACTATGATGCATTTCTTAAAGTTAAAAATAGAAGCCAATAATAAAGCTGTTCATGTAAAATATTTTCTATTTGCTATATTACACAAATATATTGCTGCACTTATATAATAGATATATCGATGGATATGTAATTGTGCAGTTTAAAATTTATATATATAGTTATAAATTATATTATATATAATTTTATATATTTTATATTAATATTTATATATTATATATAATTTATAATTATAAATAACATAATTTATATACAATAATTTATAATTATGTATTGTATATAATTTATAATTATAAATATAAAGTAGTTTACAAATATATAAGAAACTAAATGTTTATATAAGAAACAAAATATTGTTTAACATACCCAGACATAGTGGTGCTTGCCTATAATTCAGGCTGAGATAAGAGAAGCACTACAAGTTCAAAGCCAGCCAAGCTAGAAGAAAATTGTTTAGGTCGGCCTGTTAATGTTTTCCAAAATGGAATTTGGAGTCCTAGACCTGTAGACGGTTTGAAGAAAGAAAGATTACTTCTGTTTTCTTGTTAATTAAAAAACGAATTGACTGGATAGAGCAAGACTGCACGTTGTATATTTATAGTATGTGTAAAAGCAAAATGCATGGCACTAAAACAAAGACCCAGAGCTCACGTGCATCACAGAGCTGGTGAGCAAATGGCACAGCTGCTTTGGCTGTTCAGTTTAACAAACATTTCTCACATGACTTAGGAGTTGCGCTCATTCTTAGTCAAGGAAAATAAAAGCCTATGCCTTACGAAACCTTAGCATAGTTGTTCACAGAAGCCTTCACGTTTACATTTTCTTCATTCTTCAAAATTTCATAGAGGGATATGGTGAACTCTAATCATATCTATACCTTATTTTCCCCTACCCATGCCTTCCCTCAGATCCCCCAACATGTCTCTCTCATAAATCCATTTCTTTGTTTTTGATAACTCACTAAGTCCAGTCAGTCATGCCCGTATGTGCTTGGAAGTAGGGTCATCCATTGGAACACGGAAAACGTACCAGTGGCCACATCTTCCAAACAAATGACTCTCCCTCCTCCAGCAATGACCAATTGCCAATAGCTTCTCAGTAAGTGGTGGGCCTAAAGACCACTGTCCCCATCTATACGGCTACTGTGACTCTGTGAGTGTGATAGTCGCGTCATGACCAGAAGAGAGCACTTCACTGTTCTCCTCCTCACCCTCTGGCTCCTGTGTGCTTCCTGTCCTCTCTTTCTTGATGTTCTCTAAACCTTGGTGATGGTGGTGGTAGGGTTGATATTGGTGACTTATTTAGGGCTGAACACTGTCTTTATTCTCAGCACCTTGACAATTTATGCTTCTCTCCATTGACTGCTGTTCAATGTGAAAAGAAGTTGATGCAATAGTGGTGTGACAGCACTCAGGAGAGTCACGATTTTCTGACTGTATTTGGGGTCTGCCCTTCAGAAGGCATTTTGTGCCTGGCAATGAAATCTTGGTCAAAAGTTTTGGAGGTCATAGGCCTTAGGTTACAACCTGCTGTTTTTATTTTGCTAAACGGTCATGCTGTCAAATCCCCTTCTAAATATTTAGGTTTATTCCCATAGACATGAGTATTAACCTTGGACAAATTCTTTCTTTATTCAGGACAAAAGCTCATCACAGGCCTACATTGGAGATAAACCAAATGCACATCAAATGGTGAGTGATAAATAAATTTTGCTTCATCCATACAATGAAATACCATGCTACTTGGTCAACAAAATGAACTATGGGAACATGCAAGAATGTGAGAGAATTTCCCAAATATTATTTGGAGGAAATAAGCTAGACACAGAAGTAAGAATATTATAATTCCAGCTTTATTATCTACTGGGTCATAAAATTAACACATGTTTGTATGTGCACTCATATGTGCGTATGATGGTGTCTGCATGTGCAATGGCATGTTTATAGAGGTCAGAGGATAATCTCCTGGGTTGGTCCTATCCTTCCACTTCACTTTTGAAAATTCACTTTGCATGCACCAGGCTGGCTGTCCTGAGAACTTCTGTGGATTTCCTTGTCTCGGCCTTCCATTTCCCTAAGCAAGATGCACTACAATTACAAAAACTACTGCTTATGGCTTTGAGTGGCTTCTGGGGATTCAAACTCAGGTTGACCGGCCTTTGTAGCAAGTGCTTTATTGGTTGAGCTGGCTTTCCAGTCCCAATTAATAAATGTTAACTGAATGCCAACAGGTATTAATCTGGTCAGAATTAATAGATTGATTACAAAGGAGGCATGGAAGCATTTTTAGAGTGCTGGTATTATACAGTTTGATTGTTATAAGCATAAATACTTGTCAAACTTATCAAATTACTACTTCAAGGCCATTTTCTTAGGAACAAATATAAGACTTATAAAAGTATAAAGCTAAAATGTATTCTTTTTATAGCATATGAATTATGACCAATAAATCCATCTAAGAAGAAAACTAATAAAAGAACAGAACAATGAGACATTCTTGTGACATTTAGTGAGCAAACTTCTTTACAGGAAGTTTATATATAAAATAATTGATACAGAAGGTTTATATTTAGTCTAAGGGAAAAATATGGTCCCTTTAGTATTCTTGTGTTTTCATTAATAAATTTAATGTATAAAATGACTAATTCAGATCTGGTTGAATACCTTTTATTTTTCAATTGATTATGATTTCCTGAATTCTAAAAGAATATCAAATGAAAAGAAAGTAGAAAGGAAATTCAATTGTTCCATTTTCTCTTGGTTAATGCTGCTAATTTTACTCATTCACTTTAAATATTCGAATAATACAGCACAATGCATGCTTTGAGTCATCTCCAGTGCTGCCCAGTTGCTAATTTTGGGAACTAGTGGGCCTTTAATCTTATGTACATATACCTTTGGTTCTGCAGCATTCATTCAATAAATGTGTGGGGAAGAGGGTTGGGAGGTCATAAAATCATAAAACGGTTGAGATGTGGAAATAGTTCAGTAGATAAGAAGTGCTCATTCTGTAAGCATGGATCTGGTTTAGAATTCCCAACACCCACTTAAAAAGTCCAGCATAGTTGTGTGTCCCTGGAATCCAGAATTAGGCAGCAGAGACTGGCAGATTCTCAGAACTTACTCCCTCGCTAGCCTACCTTCTGGTTCAGTAAGACCCCTGTCTCAAGAAAATAAGACCAAGGATGACAGAAAAACATACCTGTCATCCCATCTTCAAGAAGGGATGGAAGAGGGCTCCACCCTGCTAAGCTCTCCTGCCAGCCATCCCAGCTTCCATCCAGAGGGCCATCAGAGGGGTGAGTTTGCTTCGGGCCTGTGGCAGGGGCCCTGCGAGGAGGAGCTCGGACTTTCCCCGACCCCATAGACTCCCAGGTCACTCTGCAGTGCTGGCTCCACCCTGCTAAGCTCTCCTGCCAGCCATCCCAGCTTCCATCCAGAGGGCCATCAAAGGGGTGAGTTTGCTTCGGGCCCGTTGCAGGGGCCCGGCGAGGAGGAGCTCGAACTTTCCCCGACCCCATAGACTCCCAGGTCACCCTGCAGTGCTGGCTCCACCCTGCTAAGCTCTCCCGCCTGCCATCCCAGCTTCTATCCAGGTACAAATTCCTATATTTCTCTCTTCCCACTGGGGCCATAAAATTTCCCCAGCTCAGTTGCCTTGCACGCTGGGCCTGCTCTGTAGGCGCATCCCGGAAAGAGGGAGTGCCTATGCTTCAATAGCCTGCCTGAGGAAAGGTAGGCATGCTATCAGTGAATTCCCTGCTCAACAAGGGAACCTGACCCGCTACCAGAGGTTCCAATAGAGAGCATTTGAACGAAGAGATGGGCAGACGCCAAAGCAAGACCTCCTCCAACAATCTGAAAAACAACATGAAAACACCAGATCCCAACGACCCTACAATAGAAGGACTTGAACACCTTAATCCAGAAGAAGTGGAAAAAAACAGCCATTAAGAAAGCAGTAGAGTCCCTTAAACAGGATATGAATAACTCCCTTAAAGAATTGGATGAGAAGTATAACAAAAAGTTTGAAGAAATGAGTATAGAAATGGATGAGAAATATAACAAAAAGTTTGAAGAAATAAGTAAATCTGTGAATGACACCCTGAGAAACCAAGAAAAAACAATCAAACAGGTAAAGGAAACAGTCCAAGAATTGAAAACTGATATGGAGGCAATGAAGAAAACACAAACTGAGAACTGGCTGGATATGGAAAACCTAGGTAAACGAACGGAGACTACAGAATCAAGCATAACCAATAGAATACAAGAGATAGAAGAACGAATCTCAGATTCTGAAAATACCATAGAGAAAATAAATGCTCTGGTCAAAGAAAACAGAAAATCCAACAAATTCTCTTCACAAAACATTCAGGAAATCTGGGACACAATAAAAAAACCAAATCTAAGAATAATAGGGATTGAAGAAGGAGAAGAACTGCAGATCAAAGGCCCAGAAAATATATTTAACAAAATTATAGAAGAAAACTTTCCCAATCTAAAGAACGATATTCCTATGAAGTTTCAAGAAGCATACAGAACACCAAATAGACTGGATCAAAAAAAAAGTCCCCTCACCATATAATAATCAAAACACAAAACATACAGATTAAAGAAAGAATATTAAGAGCTGCAAAGAAAAAAGGTCAAGTGACTTATAAAGGTAAACCTATCAGGCTTACACCAGACTTCTCTATGGAAACCATAAAAGCCTGAAGATCCTGGATAGAGGTACTGCAGAAACTAAGAGACCATGGATGCAAACCCAGACTACTATACCCAGCCAAGCTATCATTCACTATCAACGGAGAAAACAAAATATTCCAGGATAAAAATAAATTTAAACAATTCGTAGCCACAAATCCAGCCTTACAGAAAGTAATAGAAGGAAAATCGCAACCCAAGGAATCCAACATTGCCAACACTGCCTACAATAACTCAGACATCTAGCGACCCTTCGCAACCACAACTCAAAGAAGAGAAACACACAAACTCTACTACACAGACACACACAAAAAATAATAAACGGAATCAACAACCACTGGTCATTAATATCACTTAATATTAATGGACTCAACTCACCTATAAAAAGGCACAGACTAAGAGACTGGATAAGAAAACAGGATCCAACATTCTGCTGTTTACAAGAAACACACCTCAACCACAAAGATAGACATCTACTCAGAGTAAAGGGTTGGAAAAAGGTTTTCCAAGCAAACGGACCTAAGAAACAAGCTGGTGTGGCCATTCTAATATCTAACAAAATTAACTTCAAACTAAAATCAATCAGAAGAGACAGAGATGGACATTTCATACTCATCAGGAGGAAGTCTCAATCCTGAATATCTATGCCCCTAATATAAAAGCACCCACTTATGTAAAAGAAAAACTTTTAGAACTCAAGGCAGTCATCAAACCACACACACTAATAGTAGGAGACTTCAACACACCTCTCTCACCAGTGGACAGGTCAATCAAACAGAAACTCAACAGAGAAATAAGAGAATTATTAGAGGTAATGAATCAAATGGACTTAACAGATATCTATAGAACATTCCACCCAAAAAGGATAGAATATACCTTCTTCTCTGCAGCTCATGGAACCTTCTCAAAAATTGACCACATACTTGGTAACAAGCAAACTTACACAGATACAAAAAAGTATTAGTAATCACCTGTGTCTTGTCGGATCACCATGGAATAAAGTTAGAATTCAATAACAATTCGAACACCAGAAAGCCTACAAACGCATGGAAGTTGAACAGTCAACTACTGAATCATCCCTGGGTCAAGGAAAAAATAAAGAAAGAAATTAAAGTCTTCCTTGAATTTAATGAAAATAAAGACACAACATACTCAAACCTATGGGACACAATGAAAGCAGTGCTAAGAAGAAAGTTCATAGCACTAAGTGCCCAATTAAAGAAAATGGAGAAAGCACATATTGGAGACTTAACAACACACCTAAAAGCTCTGGAAAAAAAAGAAGCAGACTCTCCCAGGAGGAGTAGAAGATTGGAAATAATCAAACTGAGGGCTGAAATCAACAAAATAGAAACACAGAAAACAATCCAAAAAATCAACAAAACAAAAAGTTGGTTATTGGAGAAAATCAACAAGATTGACAATCCCCTAGCCAAACTAATCAAACGGCAGAGAGAGAGCACTCAAATTAATAAGATCAGAAATGAAAAGGGGGACATAACAACAGACACAGTGGAAATTCAGAGAATCATTAGTTCTTACTACGAGATTTTATATGCCACAAAGTTGGAAAATGTACAAGAAATGGATTGGTTTTTAGATAAATACCATTTACCAAAGTTAAATCAAGACCAGGTGAACAATCTAAATATACCTGTTAGTCGCGAAGAATTAGAAGCTGTTATCAAAAACCTCCCTACCAAAAAAAGCCCAGGACCAGATGGTTTCAATGCAGAATTCTACCAGAACTTCCAGGAAGAGCTAATACCTATACTCCTTAATGTATTTCACATTATAGAAACAGAAGAATCATTGCCAAACTCTTTTTATGAAGCTACAGTTACCCTGATACCAAAACCACACAAAGACACAACCAAGAAAGAGAATTACAGACTAATCTCACTCATGAACATTGACGCTAAAATACTCAATAAAATACTGGCAAACTGAATTCAAGAATACATTAGAAAAATTATCCATTATGATCAAGTGGGCTTCATCCCAGAGATGCAGGGCTGGTTCAACATACGCAAATCTATCAATGTAATTCATCATATAAATAAACTGAAAGAAAAAACCCATATGAATATTTCATTGGATGCTGAAAAAGCATTTGACAAAATTCAACACCCCTTTATGATAAAGGTGTTGGAGAGATTGGGTATACGAGGATCATACCTAAATATAATGAAAACAATATATAGTAAGCCGACAGCTAACATCAAATTGAACGGAGAGAAACTCAAAGTCATTCCACTAAAATCAGGAACATGACAAGGCTGTCCACTCTCTCCATACCTCTTCAATATAGTGCTTGAAGTTCTAGCAATAGCAATAAGACAACATAAGGGGATCAAGGGGATTCGAATTGGAAAGAATGAAGTTAAACTTTCGTTATTTGCAGACGATATGATAGTGTACATAAGCGACCCCAAAAACTCTACCAAAGAACTCCTACAGTTGATAAACACCTTTAGTAATATGGCAGGATACAAGATCAACTCCAAAAAATCGGTTGCCCTCCTATACACAAAGGATAAAGAAGCAGAGAGGGAAATCAGAGAAACATCACCTTTCATGGTAGCCACAAATAGCATAAAATATCTTGGGGGGGGGCTGGAGAGATGGCTCAGAGGTTAAGAACATTGCCTGCTCTTCCAAAGGTCCTGAGTTCAATTCCCAGCAACCACATGGTGGCTCACAACCATCTGTAATGGGGTTTGGTGTCCTCTTCTGGCCTGTAGGCATACACACAGACAGAATATTGTATACATAATAAATAAATAAATATCAAAAAAATATCTTGGGGTAACTCTAACCAAGGAAGTGAAAGACCTATTTGACAAGAACTTTAAGTCCTTGAAGAAAGAAATTGAGGAGGATACCAGAAAATGGAAAGACCTCCCCTGTTCTTGGATTGGGAGAATCAACATAGTAAAAATGGCAATTCTACTAAAAGCAATCTATAGAAAAGCAATCAATGCTATTCCCATCAAAATCCCACCAAACTTCTTCACAGACCTTGAGAGAACAATAATCAAGTTTATATGGAAAAACAAAAAAACCCAGGATAGCCAAAACAATCTTATACAATAAAGGAACTTCTGGAGGCATTACCATCCCTGACTTCAAACTCTATTACAGAGCAACAGTATTGAAAACAGCTTGGTATTGGCATAACAACAGAGAAGTCGACTTATGAAATCGAATAGAAGACCCGGGTATTAACCCACAAATGTATGAACACCTGATATTTGACAAGGGAGCTAAAGGTATACAATGGAAGAAGGAAAGCATCTTTAACAAATGGTGCTGGCATAACTGGATGTCAACCTGTAGAAGAATGAAAATAGATCCATATCTATCACCATGCACAAAACTCAGGTCCAAATGGATTAAAGACATCAACATTAATCCGACCACTTTGAACTTGATAGAAGAGAAAGTGGGAAGTAGTCTACAAGATATAGGCACAGGAGACCACTTCCTAAGCAGAACCCCAGGAGTGCAGACAATAAGAGAAACAATGAATAAATGGGACCTACTGAAACTGAGAAGCTTCTGCAAAGCAAAGGACACTGTCAGTAAGACAAAAAGGCTACCTTCCGACTGGGAGAAGATCTTCACCAACCCCTCATCAGACAAAGATCTGATCACCAAAATATACGAAGAACTCAAGAAACTAGACACTAAAACTCTAATTAACCCAATTAAAAAATGGGGTACTGAACTGAACAGAGAATTCACAACAGATGAACTTCGAATGGCCAAAAGGCACTTAAGGTCATGCTCAACCTCCTTAGCGATCAGGGAAATGCAAATCGAAACAACTTTGAGATATCATCTTACACCTGTCAGAATAGCCAAACTCAAAACCACCAATGATAGCCTATGCTGGAGAGGATGTGGAATGAGGGGAACACTCATCCATTGTTGGTGGGAATGCAAACTTGTGCAGCCACTGTGGAAATCAGTGTGGCGGTTTCTCAGGAAACTTGGAGTCAACTTCCCTCAGGACCCAGCAATTCCACTTTTGGGAACATACCCAAGAGATGCCCTATCATACTACAAAACCTTTTGTTCAACTATGTTCATAGCAGCACTATTTGTATTAGCCAGAACCTGGAAACAACCTAGGTGCCCCTCAATAGAAGAATAGTTAAAAAAGGTGTGGAACATATACACATTAGAGTTTTACTCAGCGGTAAAAAACAATGACATCTTGACTTTTGCATGCAAATGGATGGAAATAGAAAACGCTTTACTGAGTGAGGTAAGCCAGACCCAAAAAGAGGAATATGGTATGTATTCACTCATATGTGGATTCTAACCATAATTAAAGGTCTTTGAGCCTATTATTCGTGATCCTAGAGAAGCTAAATAAGAAGGTGAACCTGATGAAAATCATGTAGCTATCTGCCTGGAGATTGGAAATAGACAAGAGTCCCAGAACCTTCATCTGGCGATGGATGGAGATAGAGACAGAGACCCACATCAGAACACTGGACTTAACTCCCTAGGTCCAAACGAGAAGCAGAAGGAAAGAGAACGTGAGCCAAGAAGGCAAGACCAGAGAGAACCTTCATCCGACGATGGATGGCAATACAGACGGAGACTCACATTTGAGCACTGGACTGAGTCCCCCAAGGTCCAAATGAGGAGCAGAAGGATGAAGAAAATGAAAAAGGAAATAAGGACTGCGAGGGATGCGATCACCCACTGATACAAAGGGACGGATCTAATGAGAGTTTACCAAGGCCAGTTGGACTGGGCCTGAACGAGGACGCGATCCAACCAGATTCTCTGAATGGGGCCGGATTCTCTGAATGTGGCTGGCCCGGAGTCTTTCTGAAAAGCATTGACAATGACACTGGGACTTGTTTCCTCTGCATATACTGGATTTTGCGGATCCAGTCTGTCTGGACACTCACCTTCCTGGACCTGGAGGGAGGTGGGAGGAACTTGAACTTCCCACTGGGCAGGAAACCCTGACTGCTCTTAGGGATGGAGAGGGAGGAGGAGAGGGAGTGGGGGGAGTGGGAGGGTGGTGGGAGAAGGGGCTGAAATGGAAACTTTTATAATTTAATAAAATTACTTTCAAAAAAAAGAAGGGATGGAAGAGAAATGGAAATGGAAAGATAAATAAATACAAGCACCCAGTGACACGCAGTGGTTACTGGCAGATTGGAGGGACGGATGTGGGCAGTTGAGCTCCAGCGTGTTATTGTCAAACTGAAGCTAAAGAACAAGTAAGAAGGGGCTGGAGAGATGGCTCAGCGGTTAAGAAGCCTGCTCTTCCAAAGGTTCTGAGTTCAATTCCCGGCAACCACATGTTGGCTCACAATCATCTGTGATGAGGTCTGATGCCCTCTTCTGGCCTGCAGGCATACATGCAGACAGAATATTGTATACATTAAAAAAAAAAGAGTAAGAATTCACCTGACAAGTAAAGAGAGTCATTTTTTGGTAAAGGAATGGAACATGATGTAGATTACAAGGAACGAAATGTTTGAAAACTGGACATGGGACTCGGAAGTGATTACTTAACTGTGAATCTGAGGATGTAACCCCCAAAGCAGCGATCCAGAAGTCAGGAAGGTGCTGCTGTCACATCTCCTTAGCTCTCTCCTATCCTGAGTCCAAGTCTGGTAAAATGGTTGCCACCACAACCACATGATCCTCTGGAAGCTCGGCACCCCCATAACAGCGGTGTGTCAGCATCAGCTAACAGGAAGTTCAGTTACATTAGCTCTCTTCTGCCTTCCTGACCTTTGAGATAGTGTGGGGAAAGAACACCATGCTCTTCAAATTTGTTCCTGGCTCACATTGATAGGGGCTGGGAAGCAGCCTAGTTCTTTGTGTATATGGTTTGAGATCATCAAGTTTCAACTGTCACTGGTTCTAATCATCGCCGTGTGCTGTCCCACCTATTAGGTTGAATATCATTAAGATTGGACCACTCTATCTGGAAATATTGAAGTTTTTAAGTTTTTCATTCTCTCTAGTTTAGAAAATTGATTAATGATATCCCACTGCACATGAGTCCTAAGAATGGAATATTCTGCTGAAATGAATTGTTTTCACATCAATAAAACTGCAGTCTGTTTTAACACCCTTATTAGGTTCACAGGGCATATTCAGTTTTCCTCTATGTGTAAAAGAATCAAGGATGTCACAATGAATCAGTTGCAATTTCTTTTTAAAATTTTTCTAAGTCTCTGTTTAGTTATCTGTTATCTATTTATGTCTCTGTATCATTTTTCACCTTTCCAAAGATCAAAGTCTGTTCTCTACAGGTAAAGTTAGGACAATGAGAGGGGTGACCGGGGGCATGGGTAATGTCCCTAGTGGAGTGTTAGACTGGCATCTGCATAGCTCTGGGTCCAATCTCCATCAGGGACCCCACCCTTTTACAAAAGCCACAAGCTAGGAGAAATATTTCCAAAACATGCAGCTGATAAAGAGGTAGAGGACTATTATACAAAAGGTTAAAATTCAACACTTTCTAAACAAGCAATCTAATTTAGAATGTGCCAGGGGATTGGAGAGTTGGCTCTGCTTGCTCTTCCAGAGGACTCCGGTTTGATCCCTGGCACCCGCATCGTGACTCAGAGCTGTCTGTAACTCCAGTCCCAGGATATCTGATGTCACTAGTCAAGTACATGGTGCATAGACATATACTCAGGCGCAGTCCTGGCATACATATATAAATAAACTTGAAGATTGTATTTATAATCTCTAAGATCTCTCTAGAAGATCTTACTAGATACCTCACTGAAGATAAGGCACTGAAGAGGAAGCATATGGAAAAAGGCACATAAAGAAACTTCCCATTTTAGATGCCATCAGAAAGATGCCAGTTAAAACTAGAATGAAGCTCCATTCCGCACCAATAATGCTGACAAGGGAGTGGGGCAACAAGAGCTCTCCAACTCCTTGTAGATTGGAATAGGAACTGGTACAGACATGCAAGGGACAGCCTGGCAGTTTCTTATTGAAGGAAAGATACACTTATCCTAATATCCAGCCATAATGTTCCTTTAGAGGAAGCTGCACAGGTCGGGTCAGAATATATATATATATATACATATATATATACATGTATATATATATATGTATGTATTTGGCTTTCAATTTTTCTGTGTAGCTAAAACTGCCATAAAACATAAGTCTTTAACAAAAGCTACAAGAACCATGCAGCAGTTAAATAATTAACACCCTGAAAAATAAATTAATTAAATATACACATACATATATGTAAAATATATGTATATGCACTCATACATGTTAATTGAGGGGAAAATAGTAAAGGTATTAAGATGGAGATGGCCACTATATTAGGATAGAATAGATCAAAGAATTGTACACATAGATAAAACAGACTATAAACATGTGCACAAGTATGTTCACACCCTCACCAGATAGACCCAAATATATCCCAGGTGATACTCAACAGCAGGAGAAACATAAGCCAAGCAAAAACTGTTAAGCAGTTAAAAAGAAATGAAGACACATATGTCACAATCTTATTGATCACATCCTTTGTCCTTTGGATAAACCAGTTAAATATGAGGGCACCAGAGATATCAAGTGAAAGAATTTTTCAGATGCCCCTGGCAGCAGTACATTCCTGGACTAGGGATTTGCCTCCCTGCCCAGACTGCTAAGGTGGGTTTCCCTCTGGTGCTATTCTCTACGGCTCTATTCTTATTAGCACCCCAGGGGTAATTTGTAAGTGTGTTTGTTTGCCTTTGAATTCTCAGTGAAGTTCAGTCTGTGATGAGGTGGATGTTCATTGCACTTGGTCTTGGTTTCAGCCCGGGTGACATTCCCAGTCAGTTTCAATCAATCAAAAACCACTACTCTCTAAACTTTGGGTTTTCCCTGATGCTTCAACCCTCTTGAAGCCTCTCCATTCACTTTAGAAATTCCATTAAATTTGTTAAAATCCAATTCGAGGGATCTCTGCATCTCCAACCATCCTTCCCCAAGTCTGTTTACCAAGCTAATTTGTTTGCTTATTTGGAGGATCAAACCCACTTGCATGGGATTAATCTCTGCTATTTGGGATCTGTTCATCCACAATACATGTTGTTCTGTGGTTAATGGCCCTTGTCTCGGGGCAGGGATGAAGAGAATGCACTGAAAAGAAACAGATGGAGCTTCCTCTTGCCTAATTTCCTTTTGTCATATTCCCAGCTACGATGGTAAATATTCCAAGTTTAGCTGAAGAACAAGCTAGCCTCTGATTGCTGTCTATCTTCCTCTTTCCCATCTGCAGGGCACACTGGGGAATAATGGCTGGGTTTGGTTGCTTTTCACCCATGAACCTACAAGTACATTGACAAGAGGAAATGTTTTATAGATCATTTGAAATAAGAGAATTAGTGGAAGTAGATTTGGATTGGAAGATAACTTTGAAGTTTACTTTCGTTGATTTTATAGATGAAATCTGAAGTATACTTAAATCCATGATAAGAGTGTTGGAGAAATAAATTGAACAAGTGTGTATTACTTATATAGAATCCAACAGAATATTGGTTTTAACCACCCTAAATCTATTATAACAACCAGAAGGGATGAGGCCCGGTGGTAGAACGAGGTTCTGGTGCTGGTCCTTAGCATGGAGAAGAAGGACGATAATAGGAGAAGAGAATAAAAAAATAGATTACTTTAGAGAAGGGAGAAGATTGTGCTGGCTTTCTATCACTGTGTCAGAATAAGCAAACTCAACTAAAAAAGAAAATGTGTATTTTAGCTCTTGGATCCGGAGGTTTCAGTCCACAGTTGTTTGGTTCTGTTGTTTCTAGGCCTGTGGCGAAGCAGAACGTCATGGCAGAGTAGGAAAACTGCAGACATAAGCTGCTTATGTTATGACAGCTAAGAAAGAGAAAGAGAGAGGGAGGGGGAGAAGAAGAGAGCGAGAGGCAAGAAAGGGAGGAATGGCGGAGAGAGAGAGAGAAATAAAGAAATAAAATTACCCATCAAACCTCATTGCTGTGACTTATTTTCTCTACCTAGCCCTCACCTAATGTTTCTACCACTTTTAATGGCTATGAACTCATCAACACATTAATCTATGGATAAGACCCAAGCCCTCATAACTGAATCACTTACTCTCGTGCTCCAAGTCTACTGCACTGTAGAGCAAGTCTTCAGCACGTGAACTTCAGGTGATACTGAGGAGGCAAACAGTAGCAAGGATAATGAAGGCTAATAAGCCAGGACAAGAGAGTACTTTCTGGGTAATGTCTTTGGTTAGATGCTTCAGGAGGTAAGCAGGAGAGGTCTTCAGCAAGAAGACGTTCTAGAAAGGTCAATGAAAGGAAGTTTTGAGGAGAATGAAGGTCATCAATAAGAGTGTTAGGGACCAGCCTCAACAAAAATACCTCCCGCCAGGGTAGAGACATGGGGATTTAGAAAATACTAGTAAAAAATATGAAGACGCAAAAGAAAATTGGTATGATTCAGCCACAATATGGCTGACACTTCTAGGTTCCAGGGTCATGAATGTGTGAACAAGCCCTCAGGCATGACCCATGTGTGGCATGGTTACATCACCCACGTATGACGCAGCTGCGTGAGCCCTTGTGCACATGAGTGAGCTCCATCATCTGCATATGATGTGACCCCCTATGCCCATGCACTAGGCAGCTCTTAATAGCTGGACGTATTATCTTTAGCCCTCTCTCTCTCTGCATCCTGACCTCACCAGGCCTCTACACCCCCAATAAACTCCTAAGCATGTTTGTTACATGTTCTGTGTTTTCTTCTCACATGCACAAGGTAATTTTATTGGCGCCATGAGACTCGGGAGGCTCTCTTGCCCTTCTCCCGGGGTCAGGATCTGGAACCGGGTATTTTTTTCCACAACAACCAGGTGTTCCATCTGCCTGAGCTTGACCTGAGCTTGACCTCTACACACACCACTGGCTTCAGTTGGTGATTTACCCCATTCTGATCAGCCTCACTGTTTCTCCAAACCTGAGGAATTGACTGCTGAGCTCCTGACAATCTTCTAGTGTTCCGAGAAATGGGGGGACAACCCCCTAGCACGGCCTTCATGGTTATGGTTGAGCCCTTTGCTGATATTCATCTCTAGATTGCTTCCCTTAGCTAAAATCATGATGGTTTTTTCTTTTTCTTTTTCTTTTTTCTTTTGGACCACTCATCAGTGGCCCCTGCTGTGAGAGACTGCTCAGTGTCTAGCCTCTCTGGATTCCCAGTCACCCAGACTGCAGCCAGTCGTGCTTTAACATCCAGCCTACAGATAGAGGGCGCTCGTCTACAAGCCCCGAGGAGTTCGCCGCCATTTCACACCCTGCCCATAGAGGGGAGCCATCCCCCTATAAGCCTTGTGGTGTTGCCATTTCTGCAGGTTTTCACAGTTTCAGCTGTGGATAGCAAGCCATCTAAGACCCTCAATCCAGCTTCCCCCCTGGGATGCCTTTTAGAGGCCCTAAAACCCCAGGCCTTAATGCCCTACTTACAGATTCCCACACTTGTCCATCTTTGTTCAAAAACATGGTCTTGTTACAATTTAGATAGCAGTTTAAAGTGGCTACCTAATCACAGCTTTGATCCCGATATTCTACAGGAGATTTCTAAGTACTGTCAGTGCACCATGCACAGTGCACAGAGGGAGTTTCCTTATATCCAAGCCTTTTACTATCTAAGCTCTGAGCCTAAGCCCTCTGTCCTTGCAAATTCTTTACCTGCTCACACGATCCTTGCTATGCCTTTTGAGCGGGAAGAACACTCCATTCCGCTCTGAACCCAGCTAACGAACCCCCTCCTTTCCGACCTCAACAGGCAGCTACTCCCGCTCCATTTTATAATCTCACCTTTCATGATATCTATATGATCCTATCTAATAACCTACTTCCTGAAGAGCACAGGCGAGTTTGGGAGCAGGCCAGACTACATGCAGATGAGGTTCACCAAACTCATACAACACACTCCCTGGGGGCAGAGGTGGTCCCCAAGCAGGAACCACACTGGGATTATAGCACCTCAGGTGGAATTTTAGCTAGGGACCAGTGTTTGACTTGCTTTCTGACAGGTCTCAATAAGGCTGCCCTCAAGCCAGAAAACTATAATAAGCTCTTAGAGATCATTCAAGATTCAAAGAAAAATCCTTCTGCATTTTTGGAATGCCTCACTAAAGCCCTGTTACAATATACTAACTTAGATCCAGAAACCACAGAAGGAAGACAGTTACCCATGACTTTTTTTTTTCTCAGTGCCACCCTGACATTAAGGCTAAACTTAGACATTTGGAGAAAGGCCCCTTGACCCCACAGACAGAAATATTAGAGCTGGCTTTTAAGTTGTACCATGTGAGGAATGACAAAGCCTGAAATTGCCACTGTCACGTGTTAGCCACGGCCCTCCGACTGGCTGAGGCGACAGACCACCCGATCCAGGCTGTTCATGCAACTCCCTTCCCCTCCCCCACCCCAGGCTTGATAACTGCCAGGCCCGTGTTTCAAATTTAGTAAAACTGGCCACTGGGCCTGAGCATGCCCTAATCCTCATCTTGGTCCTGCAAGACCTTGTCCAAGATGCCATAGGGAAAGACATTGGGCAGTTGATTGTCCTCGTGCACATTGTGACATCAAACCCAAAATATTCCCAAGTTGACCTTCTTGGTCTGGCCATGGACGAGTGAGGCTGCCCGGGATTTCTTTGACCTGACCACAACCATCATCTGTAACAGGGAGCCATGGGTAAACATTATGGTATCAGGACGGCCCATCTCCTTTTTCTTGGACACTGGAGCCACATACTTGGTACTGAGTGAATTCTAGGGGCCTACCTCTCTTTCTAGTTTTCCTATTGACGGGGTAGGAGGACAGCCTTATATCCCTCAGCAGACCTCACCACTTAACTGTGTTTTTAGGGGTATTTATCTCACTCATTTATTTTTAGTCACGCCAACCTGCCCAGTACCTCTTATGGAAAGATTTTTTAGCAAAAGTAGAAGCTTCCATTTCATTTGTTCCTTCCATTCGCCTGACCCCAGACTCACCAACAGTTCCCCTCCTCCTCCTTCTAGCTTCCCAACCTCCCAGTTCCAGTGTGTCTTTTCCTCTACCAGCCTCTCAGGTGGATTCCCAGTCTGGGACACCCCAAACCCCTCTGTTGCTAAATACCATTCCTCCATTGTTATCCAATTACAAGATCCTACTACGTACATTATCCAAGCTCAGTGCCCTCTTTCTCTCCAGAGCCTTAGGAGACTTTAAACCTCTGACCTTACAAGAAAAAAGCTATTTTGTCCCACCTCTTCTCCTTTTAACACCTCTATGCTGTTAAAAATCCTAAGGAAACCTATCATCTGGTTCAAGACCTCTGGCTCATTAACTATGCAGTGGTCCCTCTCCATCCGGTAGTGCCTAATCCTTACACAATTCTTTCCACTATCCCCCCAGGAACCTCCCACTTCTCAGTTCTAGATCTTAAGGATTTTTTTTCCTTTATTCCTCTCAGCTCTCAATCTCAAAATTTCTTTACCTTCACCTGGATTGACCCTGACACTCACCTCTCTGCCCAGCTCACCTGGACTGTCCTACCTGAGGGATTCTGGGACGGCTCACACCTATTGGTCAGGCTTTAGCTTCTGATCTACTCTCACTGTCTCTCCCTAAGTCTAAACTCATACAGTATGTGGATGATATTTTACTTTGCAGTCTATCCTTGGAGATCAGCAAGATCTGCTCTTTTAAATTTCCTGTCCAAAAAGAGCTATAGAGTCTCACCTTCTAAGGTCCAACTGTCTACCTCTCAGGTTATTTACTTGGGATTAACTATTACCCCAACCAAAAAAGCTATTACCCTAGACAGAAAAAAGCTAATTCAGTCCCTTGCAGTTCCTTCTACAAAAGAGGGGGTTTTATCATTCCTAGGAATGGCTGGCTTCCTGCATTCCTGGATCCCCCCTTTTTTTCTTCCCTTGCCTGCCCCTTATATGAGGCAACTCTTGGCTCTCTGCATGATCCCCTTCTCCATTCCATTACTAAATCCTTCCAGAGACCCAGCAGACCCTTATCTAGGCTCCAGCTCTTCATCTCCCAAATTTAACTCGTCCTTTCTCCCTCTATGTATCAGAGAAGGAGGGATATGCCCTTGGAGTTTTAGGACATTAGCTAGGACCTTCTTTTGCACCTGTAGCATACCTGTCAAAGAAGCTGGACCTTATCACTCAGATCTGAGCACCCTGCATATGCACTTTAGTGACCACTGAGCTTCTTATTCATGAGTCAAAGAGACTAACCTTTGGGTCACCCACCACTGTCTTCTGCCACCACAATCTGTCCTATCTCTTAACTTACAAAGGCTTACAAACCTTACCCCCTTCCTGAGTTCTTTCCCTCCAGGTGGCACTAGTAGAAGATGCCACACTCACTTTCCAAGGTTGCCTACTCCTTAATAGCTCAAATCTCCTACCTCAATCTAACATTAATTACTCCCCATCTCACTCCTACATAGAAATCTTAGAGGATCTACTGCCCCACCCCTCACATATACAGGACAGCAAACTGTCCCAGGCCACTTATATTTGGTGCACAGATGGTAGCTCCTTTTTATGTGAAGGGACCTGTAGAGCAGGCTATGCCTTCGTGTCAGATGCTGGGGTGGTGAAGGCACAGGCAATCCCTGCCCATACCACTAATCAGCAGGCTGAATTAATAGCCCTTACCAATGCCTTCTAGTTAGCAAAGGTACAAACTTTAAATGTTTACACAGACTCCAAATATGACTTTCATATTCTCCTCTCCTATGCATGGGCTTCTTACAAGGAAAGGAGGATCCATAACTAACTCAGGTTGTATGATGGACTTGTTAAAAGCCTCCCATCTCTCCAAAGCTATAGGAATTATCCACAGTTAATCTAATCAGACCAACAATTCCATTATTTCCAAAGGAAATAACCGGGCTGACCAAGCAGCTAGAACAACAGCATTCCAGAGCCGAAACCTACCCTGATCACCTCAGGAGGTTCATACAGTACAGCCCACATTCTCGCAGACACCCCCTGACACCCGCCAAATTCTGTCCTACCTACATCAGCTTTTTCATCCTAATAGCAAAGCTCTGTTTCATTTTGTCAAGGCTCACCTCCAACCCACCCCTGAGGACTTAGAGTTCTTAAAAGCTGTCACTGTCTCTCGTAAAATCTGTCAAAAGTCAGATCCCAAGACCAAATATTGTATCTCTCCTTTTCCCACCCACCAGAACAGGGGCTCCCTTCCAGGAACTGACTGGCAGCTCGATTTACTCGTATTCCAACAGTCAGATAAGTTAAATATCTCCTGGTTTTGGTGGACACCATGTCTGGGTGGATTGAAGTGTTCCCCACTACTAACAAGAGGGCCCAAACAATTTCCGATGTTCTTCTCTGAGAAATTATCCCCCAGTTTAGAATCCCAACCTCTCTTCAGTTGGATAATGGCCCAGAATTTACCAGACTTCTCAGACTTTATCTAAGGCTCTTAACATTCCCTGAAAATTTCATATCCCCTACCATCCTCAGTCTTCAGGAAAGGTAGAATGAACTAACCTTCCTTTAAAAAGTGTTCCTGTTAAGATGTCACAGGAGCTTCACTTTTGCCTCTGGTCCTTCTTAGACTTAGGGCTCTCCCCCAAAACCCCCTTTCCATCTCGCCCTTTGAACTCATGTATGGGTGGCTGGTTTTAACCTCTGGTCTCTCACCTAAAACCTCTCCCCTTCTTGATCACCTGCTTAGCCTGCTGTTACACCATCTTCACTCTCTATTATGGGATTTTACCAACCACTCATTACCTCAACCATGTGCCAATCCATGCCCACCGCCAATTAAAATAGGAGAAATCCATGCCCACCGCCAATTAAAATAGGAGATCAGGTACTATTCTCTCCCCCAGACCAACGCCGCTCACCCCTTTCCCCTAAATGGCAGGGCCCCTTTAAAGTAATTCTTGTAACTCCCACAGCTACCAAGCTCAAGGGACTCTCTCATTGGATCCACCTGCCTCACCTTAAACCTTTTACTCTTCTAGCTCAAGATAACCTCTTGTGTATGGTAACTCAAACAGGACCCTGCTCCCTTAAGTTCCAGAGGACACCAAGATCAGCCACTCTTTCTCCAGTTCCAGAAAAATAAAAGTTTTATCACTGCACTCAACCCTCCTGTGCCCAAACTCCATATACTCTCCCTCTTCCTCTTTCTCCTATCTGCTTCTCTATATCTCCAGTGTCATACTTAAATTTCCAGTTAACCACCCAGCTGTTATTACAGGGACCATCATTAAACAAAGAGCTAGAAGTACAAGGATTGTCAAAAGCCCGGGTGGTAAGAAACAATAACGAGTTTGGGGACATTCACAGCCCCAGACTCCAAAAACTCACAAAACAGACTTTAACATGACAGGTTTATCACTGACTGCAGCAGTGTCTCCTGGATGTTAAGGTAAAACCATGATGCTAAGGAGAACAAGTGCCTTAAGATTTGCTTTAGGCAAAACATTGAGAGGTCTAATAATTCCCCCTTTTTTCCTCCCTCCTCCCCACTGTCTTCTATTCCAACACTATACCACTGTAATCATAAGCTTTTAATATGTCTAAAATTTATTTCTTTTCAAACATTTTTTATAAGCTCCAAGGAGCCAATTGGATCTATCTAAAAAGAACCAGACTCACCCAGAATAAGTATTATTAATTCTTCCCTTATCATTCCTGGTTTTGGGAACCCCTGGGAAATTCCCTCCTCCATCCTCCCCAAACCCCCCTCTATCTTCCATCTTTTGACTCTCCACCCTTAATCACCAGGATCTAAATTTTTTCCAGAAGTAATTTTCTGCATTTCCAGCATCTTGCAAGGTCCAAGCTGTCAGCCAGCTAGTTCCACAGAGCCCCCCCAAAACACAAAAGTAATTAGCCACCCCGGGATGTGGCCAAGCATCTCAACTCTCTGATGCCCACAAAATCAGCAGGAAACTGTCATGAGAGACCTTATGACACGCCTTTCCCACCCATTAAAAACCCCAAACTTCCCAAATTTTTGCCTTATTCCCACCCACTAAAGACTGCAAACTCCCCAATTTTTATAATAAACAAAAGAGTGGAATGTTATGATTCAGTCACAATATGTCTGACACTTTCGGGTTCCAGGGCCACACATGTTCAGATAAGCCGTCAGACATGACCTATGTGCGGCATGACGCAGCTACATGAGCCCTTGTGCACATGTGTGAGCTCCATCATCTATGTAAGACATAACCATGTCATCCCCATGTGCATGCCCTAGACAGCCCTTAAAAGCTGGATACGCTATCTTCATTTCTCTCTCTCTCTCTCTCTCTCTCTCTCTCCCTCTCTCTCTCTCTGCACACTGACCTCACCAGGCCTCTACACCCCCCACAAATAAACTCCTAAATGGGTTTGTTTCAAGTTCTGTGTTTCCTTCTCACTCATGTCAGCTAATTTCAAAAATAATAAAATGGAGAAACATATAGAACAGTATCAGGAGGGACAGTGAGTACTGAAATTCACCCACGTTTAATTTCCAATTGCTTTAAATACTCCTGGCCCCAAAAGGTAGGAGTAAGATGAAAAACTGCATTAACATGATACAGGGAAATGAACATACCAATGGAAGGTTGCTGGCTACATCTGTTGCTAGAAAAAAATAAGTCACGCTCACACCTTCGACCAAAACATTCTGTAGGCAAACTACTCCCTGGGTGTAATCTAAAGTTATCTCCATAAAGGAACTGGATCCTTAATGGATCCTTATACTTTTGTTTGAGGTAGCAGCATATCTACTTCTCTATTCCCGAAATACAAGATCTGGGTGTTAGCCATAACTGTTGACAATAACCTTGAGAGAGCAAAACTCTCTGAACTAAATCTGGGTGGGACCTTCATTTGAGGTAGACACACAATAACCTTGAAGGAGCTAGAGGTAAGTTCCAACTCTCTGATTTTTGGTCAACATAGAAATGGGCTCACATTTTGGGGCCTCTGCAAGGGAGAACCTTTTGAATTGTTGTTATAGAAAAGAAAAAAGGAGACTTCAACTGTACTCGGTTATGTAAGAAAAGAAAGAAATAAGAAAAAAACCATCTGAAATAATAAGTATTAACAAAGTGGGAGGGAACAGAAAGGAGGAGATACAGGTTCTAGTTTGAAAAGGACAGAATTGTTTGAGGACAGTGACAGTGGGGCAAACAGAAAAGGGCCAGAAGTTCTCCCAAGAATTGCTTTCCTATCCTGTAGGAAGCCACCTGGAGGCACAGGGGGTCCTGCAGTTTGGAGGTATACAAGTCCATACCTGGCTTAGCCACGTGGGGCTGAGCACCCTTGCCTGCACCCTGAGCTTGCACATGCTCAGACCAGCAGAATGGCATTAACCAATCAGGACAGCGTTCAAGCCTCTCCACCGTTTAAAAGCAGCTGCCTCTGGGCTCTACTTTCTCTCTCTAAGCTTTCTCTCGTCCCTGCTCTATCTTCCCTTCCCCCAATTTTCCTCAATCAAATGCTCCGAATAAAGACATGACCAGGGAAGGAATTCTCGTTTTTAGTGGCGTTCATTCCTGCTGGTCAGGATGCGCGTCGCACTATCTCACAGTGCTCTTCTATCTCGCCTCTCTTTGCTCAGGGGCTTGTCCTGTCCCTGCTCACTCCTGCTGGTAGACATTCTTTGGCTCTCCACCCATAGAGTCTTCCAAACACCAACTGCCACCTTATGTCTTGATCTCATCTTGTGCTTACATTATCTTTGCCTTCTCATTCCATATTTGTATTTGATAGTGTTGATTAATTACTATCGATTTTCGACTCTTTCTTGTCCATCTTCTTAAACTTCTGGTTGAGACTCCGAATGGAGCTGCCAAGAATTTACAGCAGTGAGAGGTTTCTGCACATGCCACAACCTAAATTCAATTCAAAATTAATTTAAAAATGTGGCATTGGGTTGTATTGTGAGAATACTTGATTTTAAAAATTGCTGGTTGACTTTCAGACTTGAATTTCACACACACAAGAAATGTATAAATAGATTTGTCTTGGGATTAGGATAGAATTTCCAACAGTTTCTAAATTGTCCTAAGTAAACTTTTGCCATTTTGTATTATGTACTAATGTGAATTGACACCATAAACTTTGACAACTATAAAATCAAAAATGTCTATCAACTCCAAATAATGTTGAAGGTGATTTCCATTATGAAGTATTGAATTCTCATTCAAGATTATATTTTTTTGTTAAACATTTTATTACATTTATTTATTTGTTGGAGGGGTGTGACAAGTGTGCCACAGCATATGTGTGTAGGTCAGAGGACAACCTTTTGGGCTGGTTCACTCCTTCCACCATAAGGGGCTTGAGACTTGAATTTGGTTTCTGATTCTTGTTACCAAGTGCCTTTATCCATTGATCAAGTCCAGGACCTAACTCGTACGTGAAAATAAAAACCATATTCAACTCAATAGTATACACATTTGACTTTATCTGTGTATATCAAAGATCAGTTTTAAAATAAAATTTGAAATGATTTCTTATATGTAAATGTTGGATTTGAGTACCTATTTTTATAAACTTACATATCTAGAATTAGGTGAAACAATTTTGGCTGGAAAGCGGAGGTGAGTAGAACATGCTGGAGATGTTTTGCCCTAGCATGTTGGGCTGGGTCATAGGCATAAGTAGGATGAGGTAAGTGTGAAAACTATATCCAGTAACGCGAGGGTGGAACAGTCATTCTTTATGCATGCTCAAACAGATACAATATAAACATCCGCTTCGTTGCTGTCTATTGTCTTCATGATGATGGTCCCGCAAGATACAGCTGGAAAAAGTATAGGCCATCTTCTTCTTCAGAGAGAGATCTTAAAAACAAGGTTACTGTTCTGAATTGCGCCATCACATGAAGTGGTGTTTTTCTCAGGTTCAATACAATTCCCCAAATTAACTTCAAATCTCAATTACTGTCCTCCCTCATCTCCAGTATCAGAGGATGTGACGAGACAGAAATTTGGTTTGAAAATGCAGAACTGCAATTAAAACATCTATGGAGATCATCAAAGGAGGCTTTAATAACCTTAGCAGACTCTCTTTTTGCAAACACCGTGGACATAGGGGATTTAAACTCCGTTCAAGCACCTTTCCAATTATAATTAGAATCGAACAAAAGCACTAGTCAATAGATTTGTTTTTCTTCCTTGGGGATCTAAGAAGTCCACAACAGGAATTATTTTTTCGGGAAAGGAGTCCAAGGAATTTATCTACGGAAAAAAATTAATCATAGCTATTATGATGATTTGATCTTAGGGGTAAAGAGAGTCTTTGAAATAAGCTGCTTACTCAACCCACCTGAGTCTAGACGTCCTTTGTTCCAGCCCCCCCAGGGATGTTTTGATGTGATTTATGCTACTTTCTTGTGTTTGTTACTTCGTGACTCAGTGCCAATGACCAGGGAGCTGAATTTGTTCCCTCTTTTCTTTCTCACACTCTGGATTGATTCATACAAATAGAGGCAGCATGCGAAAGAGGTTTCATTAATTTTAGACAGGTCACGGATTGGAGAAACTGATAGAGCGCTAATTGAAAATACCGGGTTGTAGGCTGTCTCCTTCTTCATTCCCCAGGCTGAAAGCTTGCAGGGTGTCTCTCTTTCAAAAAATCATGTGCGTCTGGTCTGTGCTCTTTTTCAAATTGGCTTCAGATTACTGCGCAGCTGAAACACCATACTGAAGTTTGTCTCAAGCCAAATTATCGTAAGGCGTTTGATTGTGTGAATGTGCGGATGTTTCATTTCTCCACACAGTCTCACATAGGTGACATAGGTGGAAACTTCTGAGGGTAATGTAGCTAACAGAATGCCGTGGTCTACCTCACAATTCCCTTGTAAAGCTTCATAAGGAAAAGGTCTCAGATTCCCCTCTTTGTAGAATTATGTGCTACATTGCTCAAATATAAGGTTTCAAAATATAGTAATTCTTGACCAAGTGGCTGTCATATCCCCAGGGATAGGTCCTAGTAAGCCACACTGAAAATATAAGATCATATATGGTGACTTTAAATTTATTTATTTTTATGTTTATTTGTGTGTGTGTATGTGTGTGTGTGTGTGCACCCCCATGTCTCTGTCATCATGCATGTGTGAAGGTCAGAAGCTTACTCTTTGGAGTCTTCTTTCTTTCACCATGGGTTCTGGAGATTGAATTCAGGCCATCAAGATGCTCCACAAGTCTTTCACTGCTAAGCCACCTTGCTGGCCGTGTATGGCGATGACTTAAAAGATGTATGGAAAGGACGATAAATGTGATTTTTTTAAAAAAGTCTTATTTTTCTTTATCTCCACAGATGGATAAATTTTTACCTGTGGATAAATTTCACGTTTTTCTGAAAGTGAAAGTTTTTGATAAAGCTCTGATACTACATCAACTGTAAAATGTACAATAACTCTCAAGCTTACCTGCTTTTAATCTGAATGTAAAGTGTTGAATGTGCCCCATATCCAGGAAAACATGAATGAACTGTTTGGAGCCAAGAGTACTGTAATGTCTTAGCTTTTGGGACTGAGAGATTTCCGGCACAGGGAAGTTACTGGATCTTAGAAGACAGAGTCATCGAGATCTCAGAAGCACTGTCTCGTCGAGTGACCCAGGCAGGATTCTGCTGCCATCTGCTTAGATTATTCCAGAAAGTAGTTAGTTCCCTTTCTGCCTTGCCTCCAGCTTCTTCTCACTTCTGGATCTCCCACACACGGTCCCTACTAATAAGTGGGCTTCCTTATTTCCATTTTAGTTTCTGCTGTATGTCCAAGTCTCTTCCCAAACTTTCTCTAGAGGAAAGGCAGCCTGTGTTTCCGTGTGAAAATTCACCAACCCCAAATGGGAAGAGAGAGTGTGAAATACCATCTTCTAAGGAGGACATGAGGATGGTAACGGTGGACTCACTGCAGATGGGAATGCTTGCACTGAGCTCCAGAAGTCGGGCCCTTCAACCAGTCAGCTAGACAAGGAGAAAGGATCCACTGGGCCCTACCATGTCCAGCTGATCTGCTGGTAAGGTTCTGGGAGAGGAGAAACATGGTATCCAGCAGCATACCGCACTGGTGAGTCCAAACTCAGGGCCACACCGATGTTCCTGCTTTAACTGTGGGATACTAAACAGAGTCAAAGCCAGTAAACAGGAAAGACATTTACAGGAAGGAGGGGCTAATAGGTTCAGAGAGATATATGAATGGGAGGACAAAATACACAGTGTACATGTGTAAAACTGTGAAAGAGCAAAATTTACTATATACAAAACAAAACAGCAAACAGCAAACAGACTCGCTCAAACCTGGCCTCTTTAATGTTGACTCATTAATTATTTTGAATGAAGAAACTTTCTAGCATGTGTTTTCATTGTTGAAACAATACACACATGACACATGCAATTTAGAGAAACTGATTTTTGCAATATAAAATAAAACAAGAATAGAAAACAGAAAATTTGAGGTATCCAAAAGTAAGTCCTGTTGATTACATTTTGATAATACTTATTAAAATTATGGATATAGTATTAAACTAACTCCTAATGATTGTCATTAGGGCATAGATCTAGGCATCTCTCAACTCACCAAAGAAGCTTCTGTTTGCAGTCGATGGAGACCAACACAGACTCACACCTGGCCAAGGTGCCAAAGATAAGAGAAGGCAGAATTATTAGTTTTAAATGGATATTTCAACCCCATTTCCCAAGGCTCAGGTATCATTGAGAAAGAGGATGTGGAAAGTGTGTAAGAGCCAGAGGTGGTGCATGACGACAAGGAGACAGTGTCTTCTGGATACAACACAGTAGCTGTACATATGAATTCCCTGTCATTTTGATGCTGTACACAAGACAAACCTACTCCTGCCATTGGAGAGGGGAGTTGGGTGCAAGTTCCATCTCTAGCTAAGGAGATGTTGACATTTCTTTAGCTGTTGGGAAAAGAGCCAACTTTCTCTAAGAGTGATGAGTCTCTAAGATCCTGATAAGCCAATCAAACTTTAGTGGAAGGTCACACATCCAAAAATATTTGGGCAGCACAAAATGGCCTTGATGTGGAAGGTGACACCACAAAGTCGGGTGGGAAGGAAAGTAGAGGTCAGACTGAGAAGAGTTAGGGAAAGGGGAGTAATTATGATCAAAGCTCTACAGAATTGTGAAAAAAATAATTAAAAATCCCCTTCATAAAGCAGGCAGAAAAATAATTTTATTAGAAAAGTCAAGAAATAAATGTAATAAAACTATTTTAATAATAATATTATCAATAAAATAGAATAATTAATAATAAAATAATTATTATTATTTTAATGCTTCACAAAGATTCAGAGATTTTAGGTCATTGAAACACTCTCCCACTCTTTCCACCCTGTCTTTCACAATAAGAGTTATTATATGTATTTATTATATAATACACGATGTATATATAAATTAAACTTTAGACAGAACAAATGTCCTTACTTACATATGCACTGTGACTTAAGGGCCTTTTAGTAAAGAACTGCTTGTGTACTGCTGAGTCTTACCCTGGCTTCAGTCTTCAGCATGACTTCAGCTGTTACTGATGTTGCCCTATCTTTGAATTGTTAAGTAAGTAGAATTATATATTCCAAACAAACTACACTATGCTAAATACAGATTCATTACCTTTCAGTAGAATTAGGCAAAGTTAAAATATGGTTTCTTTCTACTATTCATTAGATCTCCTTGTTTTGATATTCTTCTAGCCACTCCCTAGCGTTTTTTCTGAATATGTTCTATTTTCCTTCCTTTCCCTTTTCTTCCTTGATTTTCTTCCCATCTTTCTCCCCTCTCTCTTCTTCTCTTCCCTTCCTTCCTCCCTCCTGCCCCTCTTTGCTTTTCTTTATTTCTGAGATAGGGACACACAAGGCCACACTGGCCTCAAACTTGCTATGCGGCAGAGGGTGACCTCAAAATTCACTGTAAGTAATCTCTTAGTTGTTGTTGTGTGTGGTGTGTGCATGTGTGTTGTATGCACATTTGGATGCTTGTGAGCAGAAAGCAGAGGACAATGCTGTGTGTCCTGCTCCATCACAGTTCACCTTATTCCCTAACTGAACTGTATTCTTCCACTGACCAGCAAGCTCAGCAGTCACCTCGTCCCTGGGATAGAGCCGGGGTCGGTCACAGGTGTGCACTCATGTCCAAATATGTTTTTCATACAAGTATTCTGAGGATGCGAACTTAGGTTCTCATCCTGCACATATACACTCACACACACAGAAACACACACCCAGACTCACACTCACATGTACATACACCTACCTGTGATGAAACACATAAATAAAACAACCTGGAGAGGGAAGGATTTATGTAAGCTAATACTTCCAGATCAATCCATCACTGATTGAAGTCAAGGTGGGAACTCAAACAGGGCAGGAACCTGGAGGCAGGCGCTGATGCAGAGGCCATGGAGGAGTGCTGCTTATTGGCTTGCTCCTCATACCTTGCTCAGCCCGCTTTCTTATAGAACCACCAGTCCAGGGATGGCACCACCCACAATGGGCTGGGCCCTCCCCCCCCCATCAATCACTAATTAAAAAGAATCCTACTGGCTTTTCTATAGCCTAATCTTATGGAGATTTTCTCAACTGAGGTTCCTTCCTCTCTGATGACTCTAGTCTGTGTCAAGTTAACATAAAATTAGACAGTACAGTCACCTTATATTCATTTTAGGACACTATCTCTTCTATCAAGACTAGGGTCAGTAATAGCAAATCCTTTCAATTATTTTCTATTTTTAAAGTAACTCTTTTGCACAATTGTTTCTATTTATTTTATTTATCTATATTTTTGCTTTCCTTGAAGTTAGTTTTTTGTCTTAAGTTAGTTTTTCAGCTTTTAGATTTATGTGCTGATTCTATTTTTTCCCTAATTCTTTTTGATTGATTTTATTGAGCTATACATTTTTTCCCCTTCCCTTCCACCTTCTCCGATGGTCCCCACGCTCCCAATTTACTCAGGAGATCTTGTCTTTTTCTACTTTCTACTTCCCGTGTAGATTAGACACATGTATGTCTCTCTTAGGGTTCTCATTGTTTTCTAGGTTTTCTGGGATTGTGAATTGTAGGCTGGTTTTCTTTGCCTTATGTCTAAAAGCCACTTATGAGTGAGTACATATGATATTTGTCTTTCTGGGTCTAGGTTACCTCACTCAATATGATGTTTTCTAGATCCATCCATTTGCCTGCAAATTTCAAGATGTCATTATCTTTTTCAGCTGTGTAGCAGTTCATTGTGTAAATTTAAGACATTTTTCTAATCCATTTTTCTGTCGAGGGGCATTTAGACTGTTTCCAGGTTCTGGCTATGACAAACAATGTTGCTATGACACAGTTGAGCACATGCCTTTGTGGTATGATTGAGCACCCTTTTGGGTATGTACCCAGAAGTTGTATTGTTGGGTCATGAGGAAGGCTGTTTCCTAATTTTCTGAGAAATCACCACACTGACATCCAAAGGGGCTGCATCAGTTTGCATTCCCACCAGCAATGCAGAAGTGTTCTCTTTTCCCCACAACCTCTCCAGCATAAGTTGTCATCAGTGTTTTTGATCTTAGCCATTCTTACAGGTGTAAGATGGAATCTCAGAGTTGTTTTGATTTGCATTTCTCTGATGGCTAAGAATGTTGAGCATTTCCTTAAGTGCCTTTCAGCCATTTAAGATTCCTCTGTTGAGAATTCTCTGTTTAGGTCTGTACCTCATTTTTTTTTTTTATTGGATTGTCTGTTCTTTTGATGACCAATTTCTTGAGTTCTTTATATATTTTGGAGATCAGTCCTCTGTCTGATGTGGGACTTGTAAAGATCTTTTCCCACTCTGTAGGCTGCTGTTTTCTATTGTTGACCATGCCATTTGCTTTACCGAAGTTTTTCAGTTTCAGGAGGTCCCATTTATTAAATGTTTCTCTCAGTGTCTGTGCTATTGGGGCTATATTTAGGAAGTGGTCTCTTGTGTCAATGTGCTTAAGTGTACTTCCCACTTTCTCTTCTATGAGGTTCAGTGTGTTTGACTTTATGTTAATGTCTTTGATTCATTTGGGCTTGAGTTTTGTGCATGGTGATAGACATGGATCTATTTTCATTCTTCTACATGTTGATATCCAGTTATGCCAGCACCATTTGTTGAATATGCTTTCTTTTTTTCCATCTGATATTTTTTACTTCTTTGTCAAAAATCAGGTGTTTGTAGGTATATGGATTAATATCTGGGTTTTTGATTCAGTTCTATTGGTCCTCCTGTTTGTTCTTGTGCCAATACCAGGCTGTTTTCAGTACTGTAACTCTGTAGTAAAGCCTGAAGTCAGGGATTGTAATGCCTCCAGAAGTTCTTTTATTGTACAGGATTGTTTTGGCTATCCTGTTTTTTTTTTTTTTTTTTTTACTTTTCCATATGAAGTTGATTACCGTTCTTTTGAGGTATGTGAAGAATTTTGCTGGGATTTTGATGGACATTGCATTGAATCTGTATACTGCTTTTGGTAAGATTGTCATTTTTACTATGTTAATTCTAACTATCCAAGAGCATGGGAGATCTTTCCATTTTCTGGTGTCTTCTTCAATTTCTTTCTTCCAAGATTTAAAGTTCTTGTCATACAGATCTTCCACTTGTTTGTTTAGAGTTACTCCAAGATAATTTTTGTTATTTGTGGCTATTGTGAGGGGTGATGTATGTATATGACTCAACAAAGTTGTATTGACAACCCTATTGTGTAACTGACAGACAGTCAGTAATCAGAATCCATGAGATTTTACAACTTAAATAAAAAGACAACTTAAAATAGACAAAAGACCGAATAGGCATTTCTCCAAAGATGACATGCACATGGGTTAATAGGTACATGGGGGCTATGTTCAGCATCATTCACCGTTAGGAGTGCACTCACCTAGACATAGCAAGGTACCACGCACTGCTGTTGTAATAGCTATTGTCAGATATGGAGAGAGAATACAAGTGTTGGCAAAGATGTGATCAAATTTGGCCCTTTCACACCAATGATGGAAATATAACACAACACAATAGTTAGTGCAGAAAACAGTGTATTTACTCCTTTAATTAAAGATACAGTCACATATGATCTAGTGATCTGACTTCTGAGCATTTATTCCTAAGAATTGGGAGGATTTATCATTTCAGAACTGATAAGATGATCACTGTCATTGTAGTTTTATGCACAGTGGGTAACAGATGGGAATATCTTAATGCGTATCACTAGATGATTGAGAAAAGAAATAGGGTATGTATACATAATGAAATATTCAGACCCAATAAAGAAAAAATGTCATCATTTACTACAACATGAAGGAACTTTGAGGAAATTATGCCAAGTAAAAGAATCTAGAAATAGAAGGGTAAACATTTTCCTTCCCCATTTATCTAAGGTATCTGAAGTAATTAAATCCACATAAGATGAATATGGCACGTTGGATGCCATGGTCAATTTTATGTAAAGGGTGTAGAATTTTCATTATACCAAATAAAAAGTTCTAGGGATCTGCTGTAGAGGAACAAAAAAAGCAGCTATAGGACAGGAGAGGTGGCTCAATATGCAAAGTGTTTGCTCTGCAAGTGTAAGGACTTAAGTTCAAATCTCCAGAATTCTTGTAAAGTTGGACAGACACAGTAGTACATGCCTGTAAGCCCTGTGCTCCCACAGGGACCTGAGCAGTGGAGACAGCAGAGTCTTCATAAGCTCTCAGTTCAGTCAATATGCTATGCACAGTGAAGAACAAAAGACTCTGTCTCAAAAAACGCGAACAGTGAGGAGTAACATCTGATATTGTCCTCTGACCTCCTCACCTGTGACATCTACTTCACACACACACACACACACACACACACACACAATTAAGGTAAAGAAAAGTAACATTTATATAAAGCAGACATAGGGATTGGGAAGACGGTTCAGTTGGCAAAGTGCTGTGGGATGTTCTTTCTGTATGCTGTGAATATGTGTTTCTCTCCTCGGTTGAGAAATAAAGTTGTTTTGGCCGATGGCAAGGCAGGATAGAGCCAGGTGGGAAATCCAATCAGAGATACAGGAGAAGAAGGGCAGAGTCTGGGAGGGCCAGCCAGCTGCCAAGGAAGCAAGACATCTAAAAACTGAGATAACAAGCCGCAAACCATGTGGCTAAGCGTAGGTAAGAAATATGGGTTAATTTAAATGTAAGAGCTAGCTAACAATAAGCCTGAACTATCGAGCTTATATTAAGCACTTATAAGTAATATTAAACCTCTGAGTGGTTATTTGTGAACTGGCAGGTGGAAGAGTAACCTCTGATTATAGTGCTTACTATACTTGCCTAGAGTTTCTATCGCGAGCATCCATACCATCAGAAGGGTGGTAGACACAGGTGGATCCCTGGGGCTTGCTGTCTGGCCACTCCAAGTGAATTTTTGAGGATTCACATGGCAGCTCACAATCATCTGTAATTACAGTTACAAGGGACCCAATGCTTTTCTGAACTTTATAGACATCAGGTACAGTGTGGGGCACAAAATGATGCAGGCAACACACTTATACATGTGAAATACCATAAATAAAGCTTAAAAATATAAAAAATAACATGGAGAACATGAGTGGTAACTGGGATCTGCTAGGGATGAGTGAGTCTCTCAGTAAAGATCTGGAGAAGCAAATGCCAAAAGCATGCTGGAGTGGAGTTATTTTTAATTAGACTTAGTATTTCCCGAGATTCTAATAAACGTGAAATAGCTAATACTGTCCACAAGTTTACTGATGTTCTGAGATTTTTCATTTCCTGATATTGTGTGAATTAGGGAATCAACACTTCTTTTGAGCTCCCCCGACAGAAGCCTGTGTGTCAGCAATGTCTCCTGCCAATCTGACCACAGGCCTTCTTATTTCCTTTGTGACACGGGCTGTATTTGCTGTATTAGTGAAATCCATGAATGGAGAGAGACGACCCACAGACTTCATGCAAGCAAATAACAGTGTCATTCAAGCAGTAGACAACCTGAAGAAAACTGAGGATCCTACACTTTTGAGTAGGGCCCCAGAAATCCTGCTGGCGGTAGGGTTTCAGGCAGTTTTACCTTCCTACCTTAGCAGAGAAAGCCATTTTAAGGCTGGAGCTGAGATCCACTTGAGGAGATAGATTGGGGGCAATGAGCTAGTGAATGCTTGCCTACTGAATGATGCTTAACTTAGAGATGCCAGAAATTTCTTTTAAAAAATCTAATTTTTTAGTTTTTATTTATGTGGAGACTGCTTGTTCATTTCCAGGCTATTCAGACCAAAATAATCATGCAGAAACTTTATTAATTACAACACTGTTTGGTCAATAGCTTAGACTGATAAGGTTCTGACATCTTTCTCCATTGGCAACTACACGGTGTCTCCCTGGCTCTGCCTCATTTCTCCCTGCATTCAGTTTAGTTTTCCAGCCTAGTTCTGTTCTTCCTTGCCATAGACCAAAGCAGCTTCTTCACTAACCAATGGTAATAAAACATATTCACAGCATACAGAGGGGTGTCCCACACCATTTCCCCTTTTCTCTCTAAATAAAAAAGAAGGTTTTAACTTTTGCATAGTAAAATTGCATATAACAAAACAGGTATCAAGCAAGAATTACACTTACAATATTTAATCTATTTGTGTCTGGAAAATTTCATATCTAATTTATCTTTTATCATAACTATGGAAAACTATAACTGACTTCAACTTCATCAAAGACCCAAGAAGGATATAATATTATCTAAGTAAAATGGAAGTGCATTGTAAGCAACTTCCAAAACTTAAGAATTGACAGAGACATCTTGTTGCCTAGACAGTCACCCAAAGTTTCTCTGTGCTATTGGGACATCCATCTTCAGCCTACAAGGCCCATAGTATCCACCAGACTTTTCCATGAAGCAGGAAATTCCAAAGACAGTTCTGCCTATATTGGTAGTTTGTCAGTCACTTTCTTCTGTGTCCTGCAGATTGTCTGGCAGACTTTATCATAAAGCAGGAACCTCAAAGGACCATCTCATCTTTAGGCAAGTTCAACAGTCATTTTTCTGTGGGTCTTGCATGTTCAGTTCATGTAGCATGCCATTAAGCAATCCAGGCAATCCAGCAGTTTCTTGCCCAAATGGCTAGCCTTGTTAAACTGAAGGCAAATTCCATAAGAAATTTCTTCAATGCCCATCAACCTCGCTGAAGTAATTGATACTGCCAGAAGCAGACATGTCTCACTGCTGTGAAAAGTCTAACTTCTTAAAAGCTTTTAAATGCCATATTCTACAGGTCTTTTAAGTGTTGAAGAATATCTAATTTAATTATATCTCTGTATATTTAGGAAACCTAACTAATGTAATTAAAAGTTTGATTATTATAGATGACTATCTATCACTCTGTATTTCTTAACTATACATTATATTTTTAAATGAGCTGCATACACATAAAACCTTAAATAAGAGTATAAATATAATATAAATAAACAAGAGTATAAATATAATATAAAAATTGACCTTAAATTTGTATCAATAAACCCAAGTCCATACCAATGCAAAGTATTCATTTCTGTATCATGTACTCCTTTAAATGAAAACAACCATTTTGGGAATTTGGACATAGTTTTCTCCAAACTGCTTCCTGCTGTTTGTTGGGAAAACACTTTTACAGTTCAGGGAGACCTTTCGGGGGATTTTGGGTTGTTGTCATAAAACCACATTAGCATGGAAGGAATCCACAGGGTTTCATCTTCTGTGGAAACAAAAGCAGAATCTCTTTTTCAAAGTAATATACCCTTGGACTCAAGTTTTGAAGTTAAGATACCTTTAATATATATTACATATACATTAAACTTATATATATTAAACAGTATATATATATATATATATGTATGTATGTTTAACTTTGCAGCCACCAGAATCAAATGTCTCTCTGCAGTCCAAAAATTCAAAGAAAATGCAATAATAAGCATAATCCAGACCCTTGGTGTATTTTCCATTTTACATAGCTTGTTTTAAATTTTTACTATCTCTTTAAAGACTTTGTTTCATTTTTTTAAAAAATTATTTATTTCTGTGTGTTCACTGTCTATACTCTTTTTCTTCTCTCTCCCAAGCCTAGGTACATTTTTAAAATACACTGTGACTCATTTAGAGGTCTTTTATGTCTGAATTTATCCTATTGTGTATCTGAACTCCTTTTCTGACCAGGAGCATTTTTAAAATGGAAAGCAGGGGTAGCTTGGACTAACATTGCAACTTTGCCTGTTGACTCCACACAGTCCAACATGGCAGAGGTATGCCCACTGTCTCTGCGAACCATGCTCACTGCCCCAGTTCCAGGAACACAGTGGGTCTATGTTGCCATTTAAGCAACTTGAAGCACTCTGCTCACAAACCCCATTGAAGGGCTAGCGGGACCTTCCAAAAGAGCCAGAGCAGTTTGTGTGGTAAGTCTGACCAAATCTATAATCTTAAATTGATTTAAGTAAAAAAAAAATGACTAATTAGTTAAAATTCTGAAGGTCGAATATAGCTCTGGTACAGTGTCTTTAATGACACACCAGCAATGCTTTATTAGGCATCTCTTTCCTCTCCCATTTCTGTTCCCCTATCTCCTGAACCTATGGTCTCATGCATGCAAGGAAAGTGTTTTGGCTTTCATATACAACTCCAGTCCTACATTATGTTCTTTTCACCAAATTCTCATTCTGCCTCTCTGCCTCTGCATGGCATATTCCCATTCTTGAACCCATTATGGGATCACTGTTGTTATGGAGACAAATTTGTCATGCTTATAGCTGGAGGTTGTGCCCACCCAAAGCTCTCCGACCAAGAATAGGAAATAGAGTTTCTCCTTAGAGGGAATTTGAACTGCCTTTATCAGAAGAATAGTGTAGATGTACAATGGAAATACAATTAAGAAGCAAGTATCTCAAACACAACAACCCAACAGTGTGATCTAGCCCTCTGTTAACCCTATGGGAAGTACAGAGTTGAGCTCACAGGCTGTTGCTGTGAATTTTACTTGGTTCCACCTCTTTCTGGACTTGTTGCTGAAGTCAGGTGGGCATACTGGCAACTGGACACCTTATCTCATTCTCAGGGGACCTGAGTCTCTTTCCAGTTAGCTTCCAGCTCTTGCAGAAAGAATTTCAGGACCTACTGGCCCAAGGTAACAGATATATCCTTACATTAGTGACTAGACCCTAAGATGATGGCTACTTTTGCCCAGTTTGGAACCACTGTACCAATGACTGGACTCAGTAACCCTCTGTGGTCTTCAGATGTTGTGGCTTCTGGAGAAGACTGATATATCCCAGAGGAAATGGGTCGAGTGGGCAGAACCATAACCTCTGTAATGTGGTCCATCACATAGGAGGGAAGTTAATGCTGTGCCTACAATAATTTTCTTCTTGTACTCTGAAAGTGAACAACTTGCATCTGTCACAAATATTTTATAAAGAGGAGAAAGATCATATATTATTTCTACTTTATCAGAGTGCAGGCAGGATTCATTTTTAGCCACTGGACATTTATGTAACTATATTTGGATGCACGTGAGAAGAAATCTTAGATTCTGTTCAGTCATCAGATGGGAGAAAATAAGGCCACAGAAATGGCTGAGGTGGGTTCTACCAGCTGGATTTTGTTACAGTTCTTTTTTTATATCATTTCCTAAATTAAGGATCAGAGCAACAAAAAAGATGTCTTCTTTGAGCTTAGAGTAAGTTCTGTAATTTCTTTACTTAGGTATCTCTTTTTAAAAAAAAACAAAAAACATTCGAACCCCTTGAATACCAACTTTGAGGAATGGGGCTCAGTTTGGGGACTCTCCTAAATTTATGTAACATCATTAGTCCCGGAAGTATGTAGGGCTCTTTGGTGACATAGATTGGACATGATTCATTGCATCTGTTCACCAGGTACCACACAATTTCTTTCCATTGTGATCCAAGCTCTCGTTCATTATATTTATCCCTGGGAATGAGGCCACAGAAGGTGATTAGCTCACTCCAAGAACTTAAATGTAGCAGGATAATGAAACCTTGTTTAAATCTCACGCATTTTGAGCATCGTCAGGGTCTGTGTCCTATGAATAAAGGCATTTAAAATTCAGCAGAGTTTTGTGTACCCTTAATGTGCCTTCAGTTTTCTCCACATCTTCTTTAACATACCATTACACCGTGTGCTGTGACTGCGTCTCATAATGGCCCACACTTGGTAATACGCATGATGATACAGAATAAGTCTAAGTGTCTTTACATTATTCTTAATATAATAATGGTTCCTAGGGCTACATGCAGCTGTGAGTGCATATTAACAGGGGTAGCCCACTGTGAATTATGATTCTATATTACAGAATTTTCAAAAAAATACTTACTGAGTATGTAAAATAGCTGCCTTTTAAATGCTTAAAACTTGGGCTGTTTAAAATTGCTTTTAGTAATTTTTTTTAAAAGAAAATATTCCAGAGGTAAGAAGTGAATGGAATGGGTTTATGAATGATCACTGTAAAGTCTCCTTTTCAAGGTAATAAATCACAAAGCCATAAGAGCAATGGAAAATTATCTTTTTATGCATGTATAATATGAAATCAATTCAAATGAATCCTAGTAACTAATGTTCTTGATGTTTTTGCCAACTTAATGGAGCTCATGATTATCTTTTCTGCCTGTTGATTGAATGATACTGGATCTTATTTCTTTGTTAATTTGAATTAAATGTCTATAAATGTAGACGTGTTGAGAAACAATCTTTAATGACATTTTAACCATATTTTGGTGATCTCCACTTTCCTGTATTCACGTTTCTAAAATATTTCTGAAATTCCCATCATCTTATGAATTCTTCAGACCATGTTAACATCACACACAAAATTTTACTGGGGACTGTTCACCACACTTTCTGCAATCATCGCCCTTCACTTCCCAGAACCACCAAAGGCACACCAGTGTTTTGTAGTCGTTTATTCGCTTGGCTCCTATGCTTTTGCAGTCTTCAGTACCTACCTTACTCCCGAGACACTTCTTCTCAGTCTCATAGCCAGGTTAAAAGTTAAAGGCTCTTCTGTATAACATCCTGACCATGAGCTTAGTGACTCTTTCCTTATGGCAGGAAGCATGCTGACCTCCTTAGTGCCCTTACTGAGCAATAGAGAGCCCTTGGATGAAACTACGTCTTTTTCATATTAACTAGTTGTTACTTTATGCATTGGACACATCCTCTTTGTTTTCTAAAATGATTGTTGTTTCTGTGTATACACATATGCATTTGTGTGTGGATGTCTTCCTCTACTTCTTGCTTCTCTCTCTCTCTCTCTCTCTTTCTCTCTCTCTCTCTCTCTGTTTCTCTCTCTCTCTCTCTCTCCCTCTCCCTCCCTCCCTCCCTCCCTCCCTCCCTCCCTCCCTCCCTTTCTTCCTTCCTTTCTTCCTAGATGTTTTTTTGAACATTGAAGGCAGAATATTTTATAGTTACATGAGGGCATTGTATTTGAGGAACTGTAGAGGTCATTTTGTTGGCATTCTTCATTTTAATATTGGTGTAAACAAATTGTTTTCTTTATAGCATTTCTGAGGTTTTAACAATATATGTTACTTTGTGTTTGGTTAAAAAGATTATTTTTGTTGTTATTGTTGTATTACTATGATAAAAATAAAACCAAAACATTTAAGAAAAGAGCTGATTTATTTGTACCTTCTCTGGGTGTGGTGCACACCTTCAATCCCAGCATTCATGAGGAAGAGGCAAGCACATCTCTATGAGTCTGAGACCATCCTGTACTGCACAACAAGTTGCAGAAGATCAAGATCTTTTCTCAGGAAAAAGAAGAGTCCATACAGCTAATGTAATAATTCTGCATAAAAAGGAAAAAAATCACGTTTCAACCAAAGATAGTATAAGGATGTTTATCAAAACATGGAAAGTTAATGTTTTCATTCTTAAACATCTTATTTTTAATGAAATTAAATGTAAACTAGGTCTTTCTTATGAGGCACAGTATATGAGATTATAGCACATTTTCTTGTCATTTTATCTTTTCCAAATACTGCATCTGTTTCTCTATTAAAGACTTTCAAAGCATACTCAGTAAATCAAAATTCAAGCAATTCTAACTAGTTTTTTTAAAAAGAATTATTTATTTATTTTTAAAACTATCTTTTCTCATTTTACATACCAATCCCAGTCCTCACTCCCTCCCCTCCTCCCATCCCCTGTCCCTTTCTCCTCACCCCATCCTCATCCATTCCGCAGAGAGGGTAAAGCTTTCCATGGAGAGTAGACAAAGTCTAGTACTTGCTTTGAGGCAGGACCAAGGCCCTCACAACTATATCTAAGCTAAGTGAGGTATCCCTCCAAAGAGAGTGGGTTCCAAAAAGCCAGTACAAGCAGTAGGGATAAATCCTGCTGTCACTGACAGTGACCCTACAGTCTGCCCCAGCCAAACAACTGTTACCCACATTCAGAGGATCTAGTTTGGCCCTATGCTGGTTCCCTCACTGTCAGGTGGGAGTTGGTGGGTTCCCATGAGCTCAGCTAAGCTGTTTCAGTGGGTGTCCCCATCATGGTCTTGACCTTCTCACTCTTCCCACTCTTCAGCTGGATTTGGGGAGCTCAGTCGTGCTCTGCTGTGGTTGTCTGCCACTGCTTCCATAAATTGCTGGATGAAGGTTCTATGGTGACATTTAAGACAATCGTTAATCTGACTACAGGGCAAGGCCAGTTCAGGCACCCTCTCTACTATTGCTTAGGGTCTTTAGCTGAAGTGATCCTTGTGGATTCCTGGGATTTTTCTCTAGTGCCAGGATTTGTCTAGCCTCATAATGGTTTCCTCTATTAAGATATCTCTTTCCTTGCTCTTTGTCTCTGTCCTTCTCCCATCTCGACTATTCTGTTCCCTCAAGTTCCCCTACCCCTTCCCCTTCTCCCTTCCTTTCCCCCTCCCTTCTCTCCCCACACCCATGCTCTCAATTTTCTCAGGAGATCTTATCTATTTTTCCCTTCCCAGGGGGAATCTATATATGTGTCTCTAAGTGTTATCCTTGTTACTTAGCTTCTCTGGGGTTATGGACCATAAACTTGTTATTCTTTGCTTTACAGTTAGTATCCATTTATGAGTGAGTACATACTATACTCATTGTTCTGGATCTGGGTGACCTCACTCAGGTTGTTTTTCTAGAAATTTCCATTTGCTGCAAATTTTAAGATGTCATTGTTTTTTTCCCACTGAGTAGTACTCCATTGTGTAAATGTACCACATTTTCCTTATTCATTCTTTTGTTGAGGGGGGCAGCTAGTTGTTTCCAGTTTCTGGCTATGATAAAAAAAATGGTGCTGTGAACATTTGAGCAGATGTCCTTGTAATACGACTGAGCATCCTTTGGGTATATACCCAGGAATGGTATTCCTGGATCCTAAAGTAGATTGATTCCCAGTTTTCTGAGAAATTGCCATACTGATTTGTAAGTAGTTATACAAGTTTGCATTCTCACTGGCAATGGAGGAGTGTTCCCCTTACTCCACATCTTCTACAGCATAAGCTATCTTTGGCGTTTTGATCCTAGTCATTCGGACTGGTGTAAGATGGTATCTCAGAGTCATTTTAGTTTGAATTTACCTGATGTTTAGATGTTGAACATTTTCTTAAGTGTCTTTCAGCCATCTGAGATTTTTCTGTTGAGAATTCTCTGTTTAGATCTGGACCCTATTTTTAATTGGATTATTTGGTATTTTTATCTCTAATTTCTTGAGTTCTTTACATATTTTGGAGATCAGTCTTCTGTCTGATGTGAAGTTGGTGAAGATCTTTTTCCATTCATCAGGGTGCCTTTTGTCTTATTGACTATGTCCTTTGCTTTACAGTTTCAGGAGGTCCTATTTATTTATTGTTGCTCTAAGTGTCTGTGCTACTGGCGTTATGTTTAGGTAGTAGTCTCCTGTGCTCATGATTGAAGGCTGCTTTACACTTTTTCTTCTATAAGGTTCAGTGTGGTCAGATTTATATTGAGGTCTTTAATCCATTTGGACTTGAGTTTTGTGCATGGGGATAGATATGGATCTATTTGGATTCTTCTAAATGTTGACATCCGTTATATACCAGCACCATTTGTTGAATATGCTTTCTTTTTTCCATTGTATAATTATAGCGTCTTTGTCAAAAATCAGGCGTTCATAGATATATGGGTTAATATCTTGGTCTTTGATTCTATTCCATTGGTTAATTTGTTTATTTTAATGCCAATACCAAGAAGTTTTCGTTACTGTAACTCTATAATAGAGCTTGATGTCAGGGATGGTAATGCCTCCAGAAGTTCCTTTATTTTCAGGATTGTTTTGGTTATTCTGGGTTTTTTTTGTTTTTCCATATGATGAGCATTTTTCTTTTGGGATCTGTGAAGAATTATATTGGTATTTTGATGACTATTGCATTGAATAGAAGGCTTTTGGTAGGACTGCCATTTTTATTATGTTGATCCTACCTATCCAAAAGCATGGGAGATTTTTACATTTTCTGATAACTTCTTAAATTTCTTTCTTCAAAGATTTAAAGTTCTTGTTGAACAGATCTTTCACTTCTTTAGCTAGTGTTATCCCAAGATACTTTATATTATTTGTGGCTATTGTGAAGGGTGATGTTTCTCTGATTTCTTTCTCAGTTCCTTTATCATTTCTATATAGGAGGAGTAGTGATTTTTTTGAGCTGATCTTTTATCTTGCCACATTACTGAAGGTATTTATCAGCTGTAGGAGTTCCCTGGTAGAGTTTTTAGGGTCACTCATGTATACTATTATATAATCTGCAAATAATGAAAGTTTGACTTCTTCCGTTGCAATTTGTGTCCTCTTGATCTCCTTTTGTTGTTTTATTACTCTAGCCAGAACTTCAAAAACTATGTTGAATAGATATGAAGAGTGGACAGTCTTGTCTTGTTCCTGATTTTAGTGGAATTGGTTTGAGTTTCTTTCCATTTAATTTGGTGTTGGCTGTTGACTTGTTACGTACTGCTTTTATCATGTTTAGGCATATTCCTTGTATCCATGATCTCTAAAAGACCTTTATCGTGAAGGGGTGTTGGATTTTGTTGAATGCTTTTTCAGCATCTAGTGAGAAGATAATATGATTTTTCTCCATTTTTTTTAATATGATGGATTACATTAGTAAATTTTCATATGTTGAATTATCCCTGCATCTCTGGGATGAAGATGACTTGATCATGTTGGATGATTTTTTTTATGTGTTCTTGGATTCAGTTTGTGAATATGTTATTGAGTATTTTTGCATCAGTGTTCATGAGGATGATTGGTCTGTAATTCTCTTTCTTGGTTGAGTTTTTGTGGGGTTTTGGTATCAGTGTAACTGTGGTTTCATAAAAAAGTTTGGCAATGTTCCTTCTGTTTTTATTATGTGGAACACTTTGAGGAGTATAGGCACATAGGCATGAGTTCTTCTTTGAAGTTCTGATAGAATTCTGCACTGTAACCATCCGGCCCTGTTTTTTTTTTTTTTTTTTGGAAGCTTTTAATTACTGTTTCTATTTCCTTGCAGGTTATGGTCTATTTAAATTGTTCATTTGGTCTTGATTTTATTTTGGAATGTAGCACCTATCCAGAAAATTGTTTATTTCTTTAAAATTTTTCAGTTTTGTGGAGTACAGGTTTTGTAGTATGACCTAATGATTCTCTGGATTTCCTCATTATCCGTTGTTATGTCCCCTTTTCATTTCTGATTTTGTTAATTTGGATGTACTTTCTCTGTCTTTTGATTAGTTTGGATAAGGGTTTGTTGTTAGTCTTATTGATTTTTTCAAAGAACCAGCTCTTTGTTTCATTGATTCTTTGTATTGTTTTCTTTAGTTTTATTTCATTGATTTCAGCCCTCAATTTGATTGTTTCCTGTTGTTACTTCTCCTGGGTCTGTTTCTTTTTGTTTTGGTGGTTTCAGTTGTGTTGTTAAGTTTTTAGTGTGAGATTTCTTCACTTTCTTTATGTAGGCACTAGTGTTGTGAAGTTTTCTCTTAGCACTGCTTTCATAGTGTCCGGTAGGTTTGAGTATGTTGTGTCTTCTTTTTCATTAAAATCTAGTAAGTCTTTGATTTCTTTATCTATTTCTTCCTTGACCCACGGGTGGTTCAATAGTTCACTGCTCAATTTCCATGAGTTTGTAGGCTTTCTGCAACCAGTGTTGTTGTTGAACTATAACTTTAAACCATTGTGATCTGATAAGATATAGAAGGGTAATTCATGACAACAGGAAGCAAAACTAAGACAATAATGCTAGGATCCTGTTATGTGTAGTCCTTCAGGGACTCACACTTGTGCCATCTGGTGTCTCCCAATTTATGGAATAAGGATATTCTATATTATGGCTTTTAAATACTAGAAAACTAAGAACTTGGAAAACCCCAGAGGAAACTTAGAATCTGGTCCTTGGAAAGGCAAACATTATTGAATCCATATTCCACTGATTATGTAATCTATCCTTATGGCAAGAAAGACATGTATTATAGTGTTGACATGTTGCAATTGGAGAAAAATTGAGAGAGAAAAGAGTAGTTGTCATTCATCTAGTGTTTCACAAAACAACATAGAGGGCACATACAACTAAGTCCACAGCTCCTATGTATAAATGACAGGTAATTCAGTATCTGTGTTTATGTAGTCAGGAAGTTTTAAAGGAAAACATTTAATTGGGCTAGGTTACAGTTCAGAGGTTTAGTCCATTATTGTCATGGTGTTTGGCATGCAGGCAGACATGGTGCTGGAGAAGAGGCTGAGAGTTCTACATCTTGATCCTCAGGCAATAGGAAGTGAACTGTGTCCCATACTAGGCATAGTTTGAGCACATAAGACCTCAAAGCTTACTTCAACAGTGACACACTTCATCTAACAAGGCCACACCTACTCCATCAAAGCCACACTTCCTAATAGTGTCAAAGTCCCTATGAACCTATGGGGTCCAATTACATTCAAACCACCATAATATTTCAGGCATATATTTAAATCTTAAAAATCTTTCAGAAGTTATGCTTTCCTATATTATAGAAAGACAAAGGGAACAATGTGTTGAAAGCATTCTGGAAGCCAAGAAAGCATCCTCTGTAACTGCAATTCTAAAATGCTTTTGTAAATAGATGAAGAGTACTTATATGATGGATGCCTACAAGGCCTAAAAAACAGAACAAAACAAAAAACCCAGAAGCAAATCTTATCATTTGTGATAACACAGTTGAATTTGGAAAACATTATGCTGCCTAAAACAAACCCAAAAGAGAAAAACTAATAACACATGGTATCATTTGCATATGGAATGACCAAAATAAAAGCATATTAAGAAAGGATAAAAGGCATTTACATAAATAGAGAACAACTAGAGGCTGAGGGATGAAAGAATAAGAGATGGTAGGAGAGCCTGACGTTTCTCTCAGACAAGGTGATGGGCTAATATCAATACATTGTATAATTGAAAATTGCTTAAACTGTAAATCTTAGTGTTCTCACCATGAAAATAAATATGAGATGATTGTGTTAAATGATTTGATTTATTCTTTCTGTGATACATACATATAGCCATCATTTTATATATATGCATATATACATATACATTTATTGTATATATGTGTAACTTTGATGTGTTTACTGCAGTGGTTTGAAAGAAAATGACCCCCAAAGGGAGTGGCACTAATGGGAGGTGTGGCCTTGTTAGAGTAAGTGTGGCCTTGTTAGAGTAGGTGTGGCCTTGTTAGAGTAGGTGTGGCCTTGTTGGAGGAAGTGTGTCACTGTGGGAGCAGATTTTTAGTTCTCTTTTACTTGAACTTTACTCAGTGTGACAGGCTATCTTTTTCCTGTTGCCTTCTGATCAAGATGTAGTCAGCGCCACAACTGCCTGCATGCTGCCCCACCATGAAGATAATGGAATGAACCTCTGAACTATAACTGAGTCACCACAATTAAGTATTTTCCTTTGTAAGAGTTGCTATAGTCATAGTGTCTCTTCACAGCAATAAAAGCACCAAGACATTCACTAGGGATAAAAGACCCATCTTGTTACAGACCTGTCTTTTGGGGACTTTGGTCAGATCACATCTCTTCAGCAAACTCTTCCATGGTGTTGGGTTCTCATTAGCTTATTGTTCTTTATCTGAACAAACTCTTACTGCCTAGAACTCCTCTTCAATATAAAAGACTCTCCCCTTTGTCTGTTTTAAAAGCTTATGAGGGATGGCTTTAATAACCTTTCCAGGTTTATTTCTATTTAAATCACTCAGTTTATCTTACACTAGATTTTTCAAGGAATCAATATTTCTTTACTCGAGACACATGTTGAAAGCGGTCTAGTTTCAATCTTTCCATACAGGGTTGTAATTGATGACATATGACTTTTCTTAGCTGTCAGCAGCCTGAAGACAGATTCGGACTATCGAGGAAAAGCATAGTTTTCCCTACTTGAATCACCTTAAAGCTCCATATCTGTAAGACCAAAGTAAGAAAATATAGAAAGGGCACCGTCTTAGCTCTTTGTTATAGAAGCTAACTGCAAGGAAGAAGTATCCTTAGATCTATACTTCTCTATTCTTATTTGCTGAAACGGTTCCCATAGCTCTGATTATATTCTACTAAATCAGGATAATTTAATAGGTTTTAGATTTCAGTAGATCGGGATAGTTAATAGACGTGCTCTGCAAAAACTTGCATAGGTCACTTTTTATTACACGTATCATGATGGCTGTGAACATGAAAAAACCGATGTATAGACTATCTATTATGAAATAAAAGCCACGCTTAGCACAAAAGTCACTCTTCAAAGCAAGCCTATGCAGCAGGTATGATTATTCCCATTTCACAAAGAAGACATTAAGGCAAATCACTTTCTTCAAAGTTCTACACTTGCAAACGGCAAATCTCTAGGCAAATGTGGTTGAGTAGGTCCTCATTGGCCCCCCCCCATTGAGGTGACAAGGGGGCTCATTTCTTCCTGTCATTTTCCATACAATTTGATTACCCATTCATACCACTTATTTCCTAGTGCTTAGCCTATATCGTCTTCAGTACCTCTTCTGCAGGAGACTGTGACTTGCGGTTTCATGAGTGGAAAAGCAAAACCCTTGGGTTAAACCATAGTTAGAATAAACCTGGAAGATTATCCAAGGTGTGGCTATCTAGGTGTGGGCTGGGGGAGCAAATGACATTCTATATACTCCCAGTCTCATTCCAACGCTTCCCAGCCACAGCGATGTGCTTCTTTTAGAACATCGATTCTCTTTCAAGCACCCATCCTTATCTCTGTGGTAGCTAAATTTTATTTCACATTCCACCAGAACTGTCTGCTATGGAGAGCCAACTTTCCTTTAGAGAAACATGGCTGCTGATGGGTAGAATGACTTGAAGGGTTGATTCTGATTGTCTTGGGTCTTGGTCAATTTCTAACTTAAGACAGTTTACCTACCAATCAAAGGTCTTATGTGTAGTGAACTGACATTTAAAAATTTGCATTTTCCAGCAGACCTCACGTTCCATCTCCATTAGTTAGTAGATCATTTCTCTCTCCCTCTTTCTTTTCTTACTTCTTCCTCCATTTTCTCTAAGTTACCATCAGCATCAAAGTATGAATTCCTTTGACTTGTGTCTCTCAGTGTTAGCCCATGTCTTCTATCTGCAGTCCTTGCTGTCAGCCTGTTCTGAGAGCCTCCATGGAAGCAACGCTGTGTATCCTGATTTATTCAAATCTAATCAGTGAGAGTTAATGAATTCCTAGGGGCAGGAGATCAATCATGTTCTATTTATATTTAATTAATTTCATGTTGCTTCACTTGTCTTTTATAACTACTTTAAGGCATTTGAGAGAAAGCATATTCGTGATGAATTCTTATCTTAGAATAACTTCTGATATTTTTTCTGGATTTTTCTGCAGCAAATTCATAAAAAATCTTTGTTTCCTCAGTACTTTGAGGACATTTATAGCAATAATATTTTTACCACCAAAAGCAGTCTCATCACAAATTTCTTTATTTCCTCTAAGGTAGAGTTGATACTATCATCAGTTTTCTTTTTTAGTACTAAATTAAACTCAGTCATGGCAAGTGTTTATTCATCTGTCTGGCTTCCCTCATCTTACTGCACATCACAGTGTCACTGATACATGGAGTAGATGCACTGGTGCGTTGTTTGGTTTGAAAGAGTGGGAGACAGAATGCTTTAAGAATGGTAGAGCAGGGCTGGAGAGATGGCTCAGAGGTTAAAAGCATTGCCTGCACTTCCAAAGGGTCTGAGTTCAATTCCCAGCAACCATATGGTGGCTCACAACCGTCTGTAATGGGGTCTGGTGCCCTCTTCTGGCCTGCAGGCAGAATATTGTGTACATAATAAATAAATAAATGTTTAAAAAAAAGAATGGTAGTGCATAAGATTGGTGTCTGATTACACATAGAGATGTGTTGGGTGAACGGTCATACCCTACAGTGTCATTAGAATGTAGAATCAAATGAAAGTATGAGATACTATATCCATCCTGGAACTGACGGTTTGGTGCAGGATGAAGAAAGGTCAAGTTGAAGAAGAAGAACTTGTTTGAGATTTGGGTGTCTAGAGAGAAGACTGTGTTGCCAGGTCACAGGGAGCCCTGCATCTTAGAGAAGTTGCTGTAAAATAGGCTGAAGCTCTTAGTGGCAGACTGTCAACCTCTCTCCAGCTACTATGCCGCTTTATAATTAATGTTCATTCACAAACTAGAGACCATATTTGGTGAAAGAAACAGCATTTTTCTATAAAGAATCATATACTAATTATTTGTAGGTTTAAGGTCATGTTGTCTCTGCCAAAATCTCTAAACTCTGGCTTTGTAAAAACAGCCCATGTGCTATTATATGTGCAAACATGGGTCTTGGACTGAATTTGGCCAAAAGCACAATCTGATAACCTCAAGCAGCACACAGAAATGAGAGCAGGATAGGACTAGGGAGATGGCTTAACAGTCACAGGTGCTTGCTCTTCTTGTAGAGGATTGGAAATGGACCTCCAGCACCCATGTCAGGAGGCCCACACAGCCTTTAAGTCTAATTCTTAAGGATCTAACACCCTCTTCTGGCTTCATCTAGTATCCACACTCATGTGAGCACACACACACATACACACACAGAGAAAGAGAGAGATTTATTTTTATGTGAGTGGGTTTTGCCTGCCTGCATGCATGTGCATGCAGTGCCCACAGAGGCCATCAGCTTTCCTTGGGACTGGGGTTATAGAGGGTTGTGTGTTACCATGTGGCTGCCGAGAGTCAAACCTGAGTCTCTGGCAGAGCAGTGATGGCTCTTAACCATTGAGCCATCTGTTCAGCTCCAACAGATACATAAATAAAAAGCAAGATAACTCTTAAAAAACAAACGAAAGAGAAATGTGAGCCTACACTTTCTGGTCTCCCATTCACTCTCACATGCTTTCATGTCTTGTTCATCAGATTGGTGCAATGTGAAATTGATACCCTTATATGCAGAAGGAACAAGCTGTAATTTTGTTCATTCAAATTTCTTAACAGAAATTATCAATCTTTGATTTCCAAATTGCTACTAGCTATTCACTATTCAAACCAGTAAACTGGTTAGCTGAAATTTGTGAGTTATAATGTATCTTGTTAATAAACTAAGAAAGATTCAAGTGACTGAGATGAAATCTTTTCCAGATTTTCCTAGGAGAAGAGGCAAATGTTGATGTTTCAGGCATTCAGGTAGGAACTGTGGTAGTGAAGGAAGATAGAGAAGTCTCTGAAGTGATAAAAAGTAAAAATAGTGGAAGATATTACTGCGAGGAGGAAAATAAAAATAGTATTGCTGGTCATAGTGCTTGCTTCAGTATTGGTCCAGTTTACCTTAAACTGGCCATAGAGAAATTTATGTAGAGTTTGAAGTGCTTTCTTATCAACAATACTTGCAAGACTCCATGGCTTTTTTAAAATAAAATTTAAGAAAAAAAAGTTGAAAGAATTTGACCATGAGAAAAAAAAAATATCAGTTTTCAAAAGAGTTGAGTTGTAATGTCATTCCATCTCTTAGGTACAAGATTCAGGCTGGAGAGGCAGCATTCTTATGAAGATGAAGTTGTACAGTTATATATAAAGTGGTGATGATGTGGATATTCCTTATCCGCCTTGGCCAGATTTACAGTGAAACAGTGCAAAAAGTTGAATAAAACGATATTTTAAAAATGTAGTTAGGGGCTGAGCAGTGGTGGCTCATGCCTTTAATCCCAGCTCTCAAGAGGCAGAGGAAGAGGCAGAGGCAGGTGGATCTCTGTGAGTTTGAGGTCAGCCTGGTCTACAAAAGCTAGTTTCAGGACAGACTCCAAAGCTACAGAGAAACCTTGTCTCAAAAAACAGAACAAAACAAAACAAAACAAAAAGTAGTTTGTGTAGTGTGTAGGAGAGGAGCTTGAATTCATTTTAAAAAGAGTGTCTATTAGTGACCTTTTGACAGTCGAGCCTGAATTCTAAAACTTTGGACAAAACAAATGTGGACAGAGTGGCTTTGATTGCTAAGGAGATGGTGCAGACTGGCGCAGATAAGGAGAAAGTATATATTGGTAACAGTGGCAATCAGAGAGTTTCCTGGGGGCAGTACCCTACTCATCAGAAGCTCTAGCTTTTGAAAACACAAGTTCATCAGAGAGGAGAGAGCTTGAGCTGAGAATGACGAAATCCCTTGCTGGGAAATGATTACCTAGGAAAGGGTTCTTCCAAGTTCACTTGGGACGGAGCACCGAAGTTTTCATCCAGGTTTTGGGAAGCATCTTAAAATCACAGTAGAAGTTTATGTCATCCAGGTAGTACTGAATTTGTAGATATAGAAGGTACTAGAAAGAGGGGAACATAGAGTCTTGCAGCAAGGTTTGAGAAAGATAGTGAAACCAAACAGTGTGTAGTAGAATCAGATTTTGTGCATGGAGCACCCAAGTAGCCTTTGAGTGAAATACTAAGGGTGAAGCCTAAGTTACAGCAGGATGTCAGATGCCAAAAATTGAAGAAGGACACTTAAAAGAAATCTCACACTAGCTCAGAATTGAGTATAATAGAGGGCTATTTATTTAAGGGTAGACCCACATATCACAATCCTCTGCTGGAATGGAGAACAACAACTGAATCCTGCATCTGGAAAAGAGGTCGGATGCTTGCATTACATGGGCATATATAGTATAAGAGGCCATACCCAAGTGGGCAGGTAACTTAAAGGCTAGTGGTGGTAGGAATTCCTACAGCACCTCTCCCTTTTGTTTAAATAAGCAAGTTCTAAGCCTAATACAAAGTTATATACAATAAGAACAAATATCAGGTATAAAAATTTTAATTACAAACAGCATAAACAATATCAACCAAAAAACATGTCATAAATGTTTCAATAGTTATCCTATCCTAATGAGTTTAAGACTTGTATAATAAATAACATGACCAAAAGTCATGAGAGGAAAGTAACTACAACTACCTAGTCTTCAATCCCAATGAAGACCTGAGAAGGGAAATAATATTACTTGAGTAAACAGGAAGTGCAATCAAGCAACTTCCAAAATGTGCCACAAATGACAGAGACAACTGACTACCTGGGCAATCACCCAAAGTCTCATTTGCAATGTTGGAGCAACCAAATTTGGCTTAGGCCTAGAGTAACTGATAGACCATTTTCAGAGGCAGGAAATTTTTCAAAAACTTACCCTGTCTTGGCAAGATTTGACAGTCTTTTTTCTTGTATCCTGCTTGTCCTGTCTGAACATCATGCATTTTGTCAGTGGTCAATGCATGGGCAGATCCATTCTAAGATAATATTGTCCCTCTGCAAATTAAAATTCCTGTAGGAGAAATTCTGGAAGGCAATATGACTAAAATACAATTAAGATTTGAATTCACCCTATCTACATGTGCCTCCTGTAATTTCTCCTCAACAACTATAAATTCCTTTCCTGCTTCATCTGTTCATTCTCTGGGACTATTCAAGTCTTTATCACCTTCTAAGGTTTTATTTAAAAGAATTATTAGATCAGGTATTATCCCAACAGCCAGTTGTAGACTAGAAATGTCTCCTAATGATCTTTGAAAGTCATTAATAGTCTACAACCAGTCTCTCCTAATTTGTGCCTTTTGTGTTCTAATTTTCTGTAAACCTATTTTATAATCTAGGTAATTGACAGAATCTCTTTTCTGTATTTTTTCAGGAGCAATTTGTAATCCCCATTTTGGCAAAACTTTCTTTACTTCTTCAAACATTGCTTCTAAAATATCTGTGCTTGAATCAGATAGCAAAATGTCATCCATGTAATGGTAAATTATAGACTTAGGAAATTGCTTATGCATTATTTCTAATGGCTGATTTACCAAGTATTGGCACAGAGTAGAGTTATTGAGCATTCCTTGTGTGAGGATGGTCCAGTGGTATCTCCTAGTATGCTGAGAAATATTAAAAGTAGGCACTATGAAGGCAAATTTTTCTTTGTCCTTTTCTTGTAAAGGTATAGTAAAGAAATAATCTTTTAAATCAATAGCTATAAAAGGCCATCCTTTTGGTAATAGATAAGGTAGAGGAATTTCAGATTGTAGAGGGCACATAGGTTGAATTACCTAGTTGACAACTCTTAGATCTGTCACCATTCTCCATTTCCCATATTTCTTTTTAACAACAAATACACGGGAATTCCAAGGGATGGTTGATTCTTCAATATGACGAGCATCTAGCTGTTCCTCTACTAGCTGATTTAATTTTTAAAAGCCCAAGTATCTTTTTGCATTCTAAGTTGGCATTTTCAAAAGCCAGAGATTTAGTAAGTCCTCATCTAGCATCTGGATTTGTTACTCCTACTTGTACAACCTTAGTTAATCTTTGTAAAAAGTCACTAAAGGGCTCTCTCTGGCCCTGATTAACCCTGGTATATGATTCAATTATTTTTCTTAGTTCTTTAATCCTGTCCCAAGAATTTAAGGCTGCTTTGTGGCATAGGGAAAAGATTTGTTCATCGTAGAGAGCTTGAGTCTGTGAGGCACCATAAGTGCCCTGACCAAGAATTTGATCTTGGCAAGTCTCAAGTCTTTTTGCTTTTTCCTGTTGTTCTAAAAATTTAGCCTCTTCTCTGAAATAGCATTTAAACATCAACTGAGGACCGCCATCCAGGACTGCCGAAACTAACTGAAGACAGTCGTGTGACATGGCTTTAATACCAGAAGCCCACGTCTTTACCATCTCCCTAACAAATGCAGAATGCAAGCCATAAGGTACAATTGCTTGCTTAATTTCTTTTAGATCATTCATTTCTATAGATATCCATCTACCTTCTTTGGATAACTTGGGCCTTTAGAACTTGATGCTTTGTTAGAGTAGATTACAGGGTAGGAAGCTAAAACCCTAGATAAGTCATCTCTGACAGCTACTGGTGATGATGAATCCTGCCCTTGTACCTTCTTTCCCTGCTCATCAGCTCCAATAATTTCTTCAATCCTTTCAAATCTTTTAACTACTGTCTTTTGTAAAATCTGAATCTTCTGATCTGTATATATTTCTAGTGAGTTTACTGAGGCACCTAACATCTGGTCCTCATTCTGCACATGTGAATACAAGGTCTGAAGTTTTTTTTTTTTTTAAAGATAACACCTCATCCTTGGACATTATTTGGATAGCATGCTGATTCCCATCCTGGAAAGATACTCTATCTGCTAACCTATCATAACTTTTTAACAAATTTTTAATGTCAAATTCAACAGTATGAATTATTTTAGATAATTTCTCAGTATCCTTTGACATGGATTTAATTTTGCTGTCAAATTAATGTTATCCTTTTCAATAGCATTAATTTTTTCAGATAACTTCTGAGTTTTGATGGTATTAATCCTGTCAGCTAGTTGTTCATTATTAATCTGTAAAGACTGTATTACTTCTAAAAGTGTCTCATTCTTGGCTCTGTTATCAAATAATTTTCTTAAGGATATGGTATGAAGAAAAGACTGAGTCCCAATATTCAATAAATGGCTGTATCACCACAACCATATAAGCCTTGCAGAATAGAATCTATAGTATTAGCAAAAAAAGTTACTAAAAGTTTCAATGGCAATGTTGTCTGCAATTATATTACTTTCAAGTTTACTGATTTATTAATTACCTGTTATGAAATTCGGTAAATTGTTTTGGGGTGTAATAATCCTTATTGTCCAACAGGTGTTGTGGTTGCAAAGTCACAACTAGTGACACAACCTGGTGCCATGAACAGTCCTGAGTGGCTTTGGTTTCTCTGCCTTGGTGCTAGTTAAATACTAAGAAATATGCTTTGCTTGACAAATTAAAAGCAATTAAATCAATTCTGTACACGGAGCAAGAAGCCCAGAACTCAGGAGCTGGGAGTACAAACCTGAAGTTCCACAAGTCACTAAGTGGCAGGGAACATGGCAGGGAACTCGGCAGGGGGGCGGGGACCATGCATGCACTTGGGAAATTTCCAAGTTGCTGCTTGCAGTTAGCTCTGTTGTAGCTCTGTTGATAGGTAAATGCAAGACAAGTGGGTGGAGGTGAGGGACTTTCCGGGCTTTGGTCTGTTTAGGCCTTTAAGCTGATCCACCCCGTAGGTGTGGAGTTCGGATCCATGTGGGGCACAGAAGAAGAAGGACGAGTAAAAGAAATCCCACACTAGCTCAGAATTGAGTATAATAGAGGGTTGTTTATTTAGGGGTAGATGCACAGAGCCCAATCCTCTGCTGAAATGGGGAACAGCAACCAAATCCTGCAGTCGGAAAAGAGTCCGGCCGCTTGCTTTACATCAGCATATATATATATATATATATATATATATATATATATATATATATATATATATATATATATATAAAAGGCAACGTCCAAGTGGGCAGGTAACTTAATGGGTACTGGCAGTAGCAATTTCTACAGCAATAAATGACAGAAGTTTCAGTGTTTGACAAGGAAAGCTGCAGGCACTGAGTAGAGCGAGCCCAAAATAGGACAAAACTGCTGTATGCAACAGAGTTGGAAGGGCAGGGGTATCCAAGATCACTGAACTCCAGATGATCACATAAGCATCATAAGCTTCAACTCCTAGAGGCAAAGCTGAAAACTTTGCCGTTTGTTTTACTTGGTTTTTTGCCTTGCTTCAACTTGTTCTTTCTTTCATTTTAGAAGCGGGATGTTTACTTTGTGCCATTGTGCATTGGAAATATGTGACTTGTTTTATTTATTTATCATTCATTTATTTATGTCTTACAGGGGATCTTAGTTGGGAGATTTCTTTGCGTTTCAGAAGAGATTTTGGACCATGTCGACACTGTTAAGACCCAGGGCACTTTTGGTGATGGAGTAAGAGCACATTGCATTATAAGCTCCACATGAGACGTCAGAGGCCAGGGTTGGAATGTTTTGATTTAAAGTGATATGTTTTGATGATAAATCGGTAAGGAGTAGACACTTGATAGTTACTATCTACTGTAAAATTGACTAGACTTAGAGTGTCTGAGGTGGAGTCTCTGTGCATGTCTGGGATGGTGTTTCTACAGAAGACGAGCTGAGGAAGAAAATCTACTCGGCCTGTATGTGGCACCATCCCATGAGTTGGATTCTCAGGATGAATAAAAAGAAAAAAGAAGAAATTCAACTGATTTCTGATATTCTCGTTCCTGAAATTAGTGCTCTAGTGGGATGTGAGCAAGCAGCCCATGCTCTCATTGCCATGACTTTAACTAAAACCGTGCTTTCTCCACCATATTTGACTCTATACTTTCAAACCACGAGCCAATATTAATTTTTCCTCCCTTAAGTTTCCTTCATGAGATAGCCAGTCACAAAACTTCTCAATGTCATAGGCAGGCCTTAAATTGCTGATTCGAGTTCAGAGACCTTACTCAGTTTTATTTATGCAAGATTCTAACTCCCAGATACTTCCTGCATCTGGCGTTTGAATATGGCTTTTTAAACTCTTGGGAACTATTTCACTTCCTGTTCTCACACTAATTACACACACACACACACACACACACACAGAGAGAGAGAGAGAGAGAGGGAGGGAAGGAGGGAAGAGATTGCTCTTTAAGAGCTAAGTTCTTAGATTTATGGATTCAATAAAACACAGTGCCTCTTCAATTTTTCAGGGCTTCTGCTGATTTATATGGGTTTTGCTGGCACAAAAATTAGATTAAAAAATTTTTATTGAATCTTGTCTGAAATGCTTAAAGTTGAAGAGAGGCTTCAAAAAAGAAAATTCATTCTTCTAATTCTCTCAGTGGATCTGGCTTTGGGAAAACAGAATCTGTGCACACTAACGAGGCTACTTGTTTATTTCTGCTCCCATCCCACTCCTTCCAGTCCATTAGAGGAATAGATTCTTTGTGCCATTCATAATCTTATCAGAAGTCTGAGCTCGGCTGGATGTTGCAGGGTGTGGTGGGCTCAGTTATCATCTATTGTGACAGGCATTTGAATTCCCCAGGATCTCACGGGTTGATTCAAACTCCTTCTGACTTACCCGTCAGTGAAAGAATGATCAAGAGACTTCTTTTGTGAACTGGGAAGAACTTGTTTGCCTGAGCTCAAAAATTCAGATTTCTGGGTTGCTGCTCCCTGCGGCTGTAATCATATCTGTTCTCTGCTTGGGTATGATTTTCCTCATTTCAGCTCAGTTTGGTCTCTAGAAGTCCAGTAGTGCTTCATGCACCTGGATGAACACAGAATCGGGAGGACAATTAAATAGCTGAGAACAATGAACTCAGTACACTCTGCCTTTCTTCTTTGCTTAAATTTAGGAATTCTTCTAGGCTTCACTTGCAGGATGATCAAAACCTTTGGTTTTTATTCTTCAGTGGCAGGCTACCAGCAAAGTGTGGAATTGGTTTCATTACCTGGTGAGATTGTCAGCGACAGTGTCTCATGCAGGGATGGTTATTTGCTTCCTGTGATTTTTCTGCCATGCAGGTGGTTGGTTATTAAAAAAAAACGTTATTTTCAGATATGTCCTGAAATAATATCACCTCTGTTGGGTTGTCTAAGGTAATAGGACACTGAAGGATGAGAGGCAGGGGGTTCGGTCTCGTACCGTGGCAGCAGAAAGATGCCGAAATGACAATATGTTGTAGGAGACCTGGGTGTGGACTGTAATACCATGGTTGCTTGTGTTTTAAAAATATCAAGAAATCTTCAATAATACCATTATTCACATGTCCTACCTAGTAGATGGTGATGGTTTTAATAATGTGATTTTGAGTAACATTTTAGTATGACAGAAATATTCACCATAAAAATTGGAATCATTGTTGTCTATTTTCTGCCTTTTTTAAGTATGCCTTTACTTTTGCCATCTGGAAAAAATGGTTTTCTCTTTTAGAAAAATAAAGATTATATTCTTGAGAAAAATTTCATCGTTAAGAAAATTGTTTGCAATGCTTTTGAAGTGTAGATAATACACGGATTTTGTTTTGTTTTGAGACAGGGTCTCATGTAGTCCAGGCTAGCCTTGAATATTGCATATGGCTGAGGATGACTTTGAGCTTCTGATCCACCTCCCAAGCGCTGACAGTACGTTTAGCCAAACCATGCCCAAGTTATTTGGTATTGGGGATGGAACCCAGGACTCTGTGGATGCTAGTCAAGCACTTATCAGTTGACTTCTATCAGTATCCTGTTAGATGGACTTTATACATTAACAGTTCACTAGAATTTGTATATCTGTGGATGGAGGATTTTTCTGTCCCACCCAGTTTTTCAGCCACTTCTAAATAATCACTCAGAGGCTTAGTATTAATTAAAAACTGCTTGGTCTAATAGCTCAGGATTTTTGCTAACTAGTTCTTACATCTAAATTAACACATTTCTGTTAATCTATGTATTGCCACATGATTGTGGCATTACTGGTCTTTTAGCATCTTACTTCTTGGGTAGCTGGCTGGTGTCTCCCCTGATTCCACCCTTCTACTCCCTGTATCTCTGTTTGTGTTTTCTGCCTGGCTCTCTTGCCTTGCTATATGCCAGAGCAGCTTCTCTATTAACTAATGTTAATAAACATATTCACTGCATACAAAGGTGTTATCCTACAGTATTTTCCTCTTTCTGTCTAATCAAAAAGGAAGGGTTTAACTTTAACAGTGTATTATGTACAAGAAAACAATTATCAAGTAAGAATTATAGTTACAATATCTAGTCTTTTAAATTATCTATCATATATTGGTAAGTTTAAAGTTTTATATCTAGTTTATATTTTATCATAACTAAGAAAATTATAACTATAATTATAACTATAATTATCTAGTCTTCAACTCCATCAAAGACCTGAGAAAGAAAATAATATTACCTGAGTAAGCAGGAAGTACAAGCAAGCAACTTCCAAAAAATGCAAGGTATGACAGAAACAACTGGTTGCCTGGACAGTCACCCAAAGTCTCTTTGAAGTATTGGGGTATCCATCTATGGCCTACAGACTTTCCTGTGAATCAGGGAGTTTTGAAGGACTAGTTTGTCTTGGCAAAGCTCAGCAGTCACCTTTCTTGTGTCCTGCTCGTCCAGTTTGGACAGTAACTGAGGCAAGGGCAGTTTCTTTGCCTGCATGGCTAGCTTTTGCCATCAAGAGAACAAACTCCATATGAAGTTTCTTTGATACCCAATTATTCTCTCAGGAGTAGATTGGTGCTACCAGGACCAGACATATCTCATGTCAAAAGAATTTTAAGTTACTAAGACATTTTAAATGGTATATTCAGTAGGTCCTCAAAGTGCTTGAAGATTACATATCTCTTTCGAATATATCTTAGTATATCTAGAAAACCTAACTAATATGATTTTAAGTTTGAATATTATAGATGATTAACTGTGATTTTGTAAATTTGTATTTTAAGTATATAGTATAATTTATTGAGCTTTATAAACTCAGTATCTTAAACAAGAGTAGAAATATGCATACAGTATGACAAAATTAACCTTAAATTTATATCAAAAATTAAAATCCATAACAATGTAAAGTATTTTGAGATTAATAGTTTTTTTTGGATAAAAGTAGATTCAATAATCTATCTTTTTCTCCTAAATTTTCTCTATAATATCCACCTTTCTTCTTTTAAGAAAGAGATTAACTATGACAAATAACAATTTATAATCACACCTCCTTAAATGAAAACAAAGTTATTAACAGTATTTTAGAAATTTTGGTATAGTTCTCTAGACTATTTCCTGCTGATTTGTGGGTGCTGGTGATTTGAGGGGCCCTGAGAAAATTTAGAATTAGGATTAAGTTTTGGCTGTAGCAGTCTGTGAGGTATCATTGTCTCAGTCAGTTGCTTTGAAGATGTTCTAATCTCATTGGAGACCTCTCAGGGGTTCTTCCTTGATCAAACCACATTAGCTTGGAAGAAATCCATAGTTTCTCATCTTCTGTGGAAACAAAAGCAGAACCTCCTTTTCAAAACAACATATCCTTAGACCCAAATTTTGAAGTGAAGACATCTTTAAAATATAAGTGTTGGTTTAACTTAGTTGCCCCCACAATCAAATGTCTCTCAGCAGTTAGCTCATTAACAGTCAGAAAATTCAAAGAAAACACAATAATATACATAATCCAAACTCTCTGTATATTTTCCATCTTTACATGACTTATTATGTATTATTTTATAGCTCTATTTAATTAAGGACTTTATTTTATTATTTTTAAATCCTTTTAAAATTAATCTGTGGCTCTTTTTTACCCTTTCTTCGCTCTCCTAAGCCTATGTACACGTGAAGCACACTGTGACCTGTGACCTGTTTAGAGTCTTTTTTGTCTGAATCTGTACCTGTAATCCATTTTGACCACTTCTAAATGGGCTTGGCTAGGACCAGAGGCAACTTTGACAGCTGTCTCTACCACACTTGGCTTTCCAACACGCCAGAGGTACCAGAAAGAGTCACACTCATTGCCACAACTCTGGGAAGCAATATTAAGTAGCATTCAGCTGTGTTTTCAAGCAGGTAAACAGTGGCTGGGATGAGCATTTTTACCCTAGCCCTTATAAGAGACTGAGGATAGCAGGAGCCTTTATGCACGTTGGTCTGTGAGAGGCTGGGGGAACCTGCCTGTGGCTGTGCTCTGAAGACCACAGGCAGTATCTGGGAGGAGCCTGTTAGTACCCAGCTGTGAGAGACCATGCAAATTTGACATGCTACAGCTCAAGTGTATTGCCGTCAGGGGATACAGTTCTGTAATGGTCTGCAATGAGAGATGTGAACTGTGAAGCTGTTTTTCACTCTATGTTTAAGCTATTTAAAGTGTTCTCAGGCTTTATGTGGATGTATGTGCACTACATTGGCGTGCCAAATATAAATGGAGGCTTTTCTGTCCTGCCTGGTCCCATAGATGCTTATAAATAATTACTCAGAGGCTTTCTATTAATTATAAACCACTTGTTCTAATAGTTCAGGCTTATTGCTAACTAGATCTTACATTTAAATTAACTCATTTCTATTAAACTATGTATTGCCATGTGGCATCTTTTGCTTCTTGAAACGCTGGCTGGTATTTCCCCTGACTTTACCCTTCTCCTCCTTGTATCTCTGTTTGGATTTCCTGCCTGGCTCTATCCTGCCTTGCTATAGGCCAAAGCAACTTTATTAACCAATGGTATTAAAGAATATTCATGGCATGAAGAGGAGTCATCCCACAGCATATATCAATTTTACTAGTGACTTTGAAGTACTTTTTAATAATCCATTTCCATAGGCTACACATGTAGGCATTTCATCTTGACAGGAGTTAGCAGCCCATGTCCTAGTTTCTCAACTTACCAGTGTGGTAGGGACATTGAATTCAATTGCTCCTGTAAATTATATCAACCCCAGCCCCACCGAATGGTAAATTGGAGCTACCAGTGAGTCACTGTGGGGTGCTGCTGTCTGGAAGTCTGTCTCTCTCTCTCCTCTGAATGTGGTTGAGAGGTCATGAAAACCTGAGAACATCTCTCTTCAATGGTCAAGAAGTTCTTCCAGGAAACAACAGGACAGTGGCCCTTGCTGTGATCAGTGGCACCTGCTTTCTTGGAGTTGTTGCTTCTCAAAGGCAATCTCGTTTTCTCAGTCCATTTTGCACTTAGACTTTATTGCCTTGTAAAAACACAAATACCAGAAGTAGTGGAGATTTACTCTGTCTCCTGCCATACCATCACCCTCACACATTTGTTTCAGCTGTCACCAATGGGTTAGCTCACATTAATCAAGGATGTAGGATTCCCACACTTAGTGCAGCTATCAGTTTTTTCCAGTGCAGGGCTCTATCATCTGTTTAATTTGAAGGAAGGAAAATTTCTTTAGAGTCTGAGTTGGAAGAGGATTTAGGGAAGGCCGAGGTGCTCTGTGTTCTCAACTAAGGAGCCCATCCCTCACAGGAACATCAAAGGTGTGGCTTTTATGTTTTACATAAAGACCAAGCCTCGAGTATCTATTTCATCAAACATTTAATTTGTGAAGTATTTATTTAAAATCCGAGATAAGGAAACTGTTAGTTCATAAAAAATGCATTACAGTGTTTCCTTTTGTTGAGTTCCAATTTTGCTGAGAGAAAGCAGGCAAGTGGAGCCCAACTCCTCACTTTAGCTCTTTCTCATTCACTGGAAGGATAAGGAAAGTGGGCTCATTTGATAATCATCAGATCAAATTTCCAATAACACCTTGTCACAATGAGATACCAATTTTCTTGATTATATTGAGAGTAGGGAAAGAGAGATGAAGGATTCCTTGGAAAAATAGTCCACACCGAGGTCTTCACCAGCTTCCCTGGTGGTCAGGGTCTCTCTGGGCTGAGTGTTTCCAGGTTGTGGTCTCTTTTGTGGTTTTCTTATTTGTAAAAGAAAGATGATAATTGTATTCAGATTAAAATAGAATTAAAGTGACAGATTAAAGTGGAATATAAAGATTGACTATGATGTGAGTGAAGATATCCAATTGCCCAGATAATAGCTGAGGGGCTTTTTTAATGGGTTCTGAGAGGAGGAGCTCTTTATTAAGAGGCATAGTTTCTGTGGTTCTCTATTTTTTTATATATAAATTAGGCTATAGTACTCTTCTTACTATGCGTGGCCACAATGCATCTGATTTTAAGCATATCCATTTCCATTATACATAGGTTTAAGATGATAAATAGGGGATTCTCCTAGAAAGTTACTAGGGGACATAATTTTGCCTTATTGCACACCATCAAAAACTAATTCAGGCCAGATTGGCCCTTTTTCTTCTTTACACTCAGACATGCTAGGAATGTACATAAATAAAAACTGAGTTTTACTGTTCACAGGGACAGGGAGACTCACACTAATGTTCAACATACAGGGGAGGGGCCTAGGGGTTCAGAGGTCCCTTTAGGGCATTGTCTGCAGAGAGGTGAAGGAACCATGAGTGTTATTATAAGTAGAGGAGTACATCATCTCAACCCACATGGGCCTGCCAGGGCACTAATCAGTCTCCTAGACTTCCCTGCATTATAATAGGGACTCAGAAACTGTTTCTGTTAAAATGCTTTGAATCTACTAGGGCCTACCTACATGGTAAGTCATAGCAGTATCAAAGCTCACATCTCCACCTGAATTTTGCATCTGTCTCCTTTCTTCTGGTGCAGCCCTTGCATAACTCTTCCTAGGTATGATAGTCACTCAAAGAATTATCTGTCTTTAACCACAGAGAAACCGCAGACTTTAGAATAGCTGGTATAGGAACAACTAAATACTCAGCATCTGAAGAATAAACCAGCCCTTGGAATTCTCCCATATTTGTTATCAAAAAGAAATCTCAAAAATGGACAATGGTCACAGATTTAAAAGCTGTAAATAAGGTGATTCAGCCAATGGGCTCTCTACAGTCTGACATTCCTTTGCTTTCTCTATTACCTAAAGGATGAATTCCTATAGTTACTGATTTAAAAGATTGTTTATTCACTATACCTTTACAAGAAAAAGACAGAGAAAAAAATTGCCTTCACAGTGCCTACTTATAATAATTCTAAGCCCTTTAAGAGATATCAATGGAAGATTCTTCCACAGGGAATGTTAAACAGTCTCACCATGAACCAATATTTTCTATGGCAGTGATTGGAAATGATACATATGCAATTTTCTCAATCTATAGTTTACCATTACATGGATGACATGTTATCATCTGATTCAAATATAGATAATTTTGAAAGGATGTTGGAAGAAATAATGAAAATTTTGCCTTGTTGGGGATTAAAAATGGCTCCTGAAAAAATATGAAGAGAAGAATATATTAATTACTTAGGTTATCATATAGGTTTATAAAAAAATTAGACCCTAAATGGTACAAATTAGGAGAGATCCATTGCAGGCTTTTAATGACTTCCAAAGATTGCTAGGAGACATTTTCAATCTATAGCCCATTATTAGGGTAAAACCTGATGAACTGATTAAATAAAACCTTAGATAGTGACAATAACTTAAATAGTTCCAGGAAATTATCAGATGAAGCTGAAAGAGACTTTGGTAGAAGAGAAATTACAGAAGGCACATGTGGATCATGTAGACCTGAATCTTAACTTCATTTTGGTCATATTATACCCCAAACATTCCCCTACAGGAATTTTGATGCAGAGGAAATATATTATCTTCGAATAGATCTTTTTACCACATAAGTTGAATAAAATATTGAAAACTTATATGTAAAATGTCTCTGGGTTAACTCTAAAAGGAAATTTGAGACTTTATCAATTAGTGGGAATAGACTCGGAAGAAATTATAGTAACTTTTGATAATGATGAAATTGACAAATTATAGGCAGAGAGTGAACCTAGTCAAAGATCTTTTAGTAATTTTTTTTTTTTGGTGAGAGAGTAACAAAAAAAATCCCAAAAGCAAGAGCATTCAACTTATAAATAACCAGATCCTTCCTTTCATTGTACAGGAAACACCAAAAACTGGAGCCTTTTCCAAATCAGTAAAAGCACATCACAAATCATTACATTTATGTAAAGTGGATCAAAGCATTTATGATTCTGTCCAAAAGTCAGAATTATATGTTATTCTCATGGTACTATGGTATTTTAAAGAACCTCTCAACATACTTACTGATTCATTTTTTGTAGAAAGAGTTGTTTTGCATATTAAAGCTGCTAAATTTTTAACAGATGTTACAGAATTGACTTCATTATTTAATCAGTCACAAGATATAATCAAGAATAGGAATCATCCCATATATATATAACACACATCCGATCCCACACAGGTCTGCCATGTCTTCTAGCATAAGGTAATTCAGAAATTGATCAGTTATTGATTGTAAATGTGTAGAAGGCCTCAGAATTTCATGTAAAAAATCATGTAAATAAAAAGGTTTTTTAAAAAAGACTTTTCCATTACATGGCAACAAGCCATGGAAATTATAAGGAAATGTCCTACTTGTTCTTTATAAAAACAGACACCATTACCTGCAGAAAATAAACCAAAGAGTCCTCAAAGAAATGAAATATATCAGATTAATGTGTTCAATTTTGTATAATCCAATAAAAAAATGGAGTACAGACCTAAACAGAGAACTCTCAAAAGATGAAACTACAATGACTGAAAGACACTTAGGAAAATGCTCAACATCCTTAGCTAGCAGAGAAATGCAAATCAGAACAACTCTGAAATTCCATCTTATACCTGTAAGAATGTCCAAGATCAAAAACACTGATGACAACTTATGCTGGAGAGCATGTGGGGTGAAAGAAACACTCCTCTATTGCTGGTGCGAGTGCAAACTGGTACAGCCCCTTTGGATATCAGTATGGCAATTTCTCAGAAAATTACGAAACAACCTTCCTCAAGACCCAGCAATACCACTTTTGGGTATATATATCCATAGAATGCTCAATCACACCACAAAGACATGTACTCTATTCTGTTCATAGCAGCATTGTTTGTTATAGCCAGAACCTGGAAACAACCTAAATGCTCCTCGACTGAAGAATGGATTAGGAAAATGTCTTACATTTACACAATGGAGTACCACACAGCAGAAAAAAAATGACATCTTGAAATTTGCAGGCAAATGGATAGATCTAGAAAACTTCATATTGAGTGAGGTGTCCCAGACCCAAAAGACAAATATCATATGTACTCACTTATAAGTGACTTTTAGCTGTATAGCAAAGAACAACAAGCCTACATTTCACAATCCTAGAGAACCTAGACAACAAAGAGAATCCTAAGAGAGACATACATGGATTTAATGTACCTGGAAAGTAGAAAAAGACAAGATCTCCTGAGTAAATTGAGATCATGGGGACCATGGGAGAGAGTAGAAAGAGTGGGGAGTGGACAAAAATAAATAGCTCAATAAAAAAAAATAAAAAAGATGTTTTGATATTGTGGGTTCCTTTTTATGACAATAAAACATGTCTGTTCCTGGCAGCACCAATCTACTTCAGCGAAGATAATGGTCACTGAAGAAACTCCACATACAGTTTACTTACCATGGGGCAAATGTAAGCCACTGGGCAAGAAATTGCCTTTGCCTTGACTGCTGACAGTATGCTGTCCTAATTGGACAAGCAGGACACAGAACAGAGTGATTGTCAAACCTTGTCAAGACAAGGCAGAACAGTTCATCAAAAATCCTGTTTCATAGAAAAGTCTGTCAAATATTCTAGGCTTTTAGAATGCCCTAATGTTGTAGAGGAACTTTGGGAGATTGTTCAGGCAGCCAATTGTTTCTGTCATTTCTCACATTTTTGGAAGTCACTTTCTTGCACTTTCTGTTTACTCAGGTAATACTACTTCCTTCTCAGGTCTCTGAGGTAGTTCTAAGACTAGATTGTTATAGTTTTCCTTGTTTGCAAGACTCAGAAAAGGTCTCTTCCTTCCGGTTCCCGAAACCTCTGCAGCAATGAGCAGCAAAGTCTCTCGCGACACCCTGTACGAGGCGGTGCGGGAGGTCCTGCACGGGAACCAGCGCAAGCGCCGCAAGTTTCTCGAAACGGTGGAGCTGCAGATCAGTCTGAAGAACTACGACCCCCAGAAGGACAAGCGTTTCTCGGGCACCGTCAGGCTTAAGTCCACCCCTCGCCCCAAGTTCTCGGTGTGCGTCCTGGGGGACCAGCAGCACTGCGATGAAGCCAAGGCCGTGGATATCCCCCACATGGACATAGAGGCGCTGAAGAAGCTTAATAAAAACAAGAAGTTGGTCAAAAAGCTGGCCAAGAAGTATGACGCCTTTCTGGCCTCTGAGTCTCTGATCAAGCAGATCCCACGTATCCTGGGCCCAGGCCTGAACAAGGCTGGCAAGTTCCCTTCCCTGCTGACACACAATGAAAACATGGTGGCCAAAGTGGACGAGGTGAAGTCCACCATCAAGTTCCAGATGAAGAAGGTGCTGTGTCTGGCCGTTGCTGTCGGCCATGTGAAGATGACTGACGACGAGCTGGTCTACAACATCCACTTGGCTGTCAATTTCTTGGTGTCCTTGCTCAAGAAGAACTGGCAAAATGTCCGGGCTTTGTACATCAAGAGCACCATGGGCAAGCCCCAGCGTCTGTACTAGGATGCCCCAATAAACCTTCGTGCTACCCTAAAAAAAAAAAAAAAAAAAAAAGACTCAGAAAAGAAATTTACTAAATAAGTGTAAAGTGTTTAAGTGTAAAGGATATCAAAAGGTAGTTTTGGATGCTAATGCAAGTTTTGATAGAAATTAGGTACAAGACTTTGGACTCACCAAGATAGGATAGAAAATGGAATATTTCCTCTGAATTTGTCAAATGCAAACGGATTAGTGTTGACTGAGATTTCTGTTTTGCCTGATCCCTCAGCCATTCAGTGGTGGGGGACAATTCTGTATTCTGTCAATTATGTTTTAGAGAAACGCTGATTGGCCAGTAGCCAGGCAGGAAGTATAGATAGGGCAACCAGACAGAAAGTAGAGGCGGGACAATGAGAACAGGAGTATTCTGGGAAGAAGGAAGCTTCCTCTGCAATCCTGTCCAGACACCTCAGAAGCAAGATGTGACCTGCCCTGCCAAAAAAGGTACTGAGCTACGTGGCTAACATAGATAAGAATAATGTGCTAATATAAGTTATTAGAGCTAATACAAAGCCTGAGCTAATGGGCCAATCAGTTTATAACTTATGGAGACCTCTGTGTGATTTTTTTGTGACCTAATGACTGTGGGAACTGGGCAGGACAGAAACCTCAACAAGCAGGCCCTCACATTACAATTCAGTACCAATGAAACACACAGAGGTCTACATTAATTATAAACTGATTGACCTAGTAGCTCAGGCTTCTTTTTGATTAATTTTTTCTTGCATCTTAACTTAGCCCATTATTCTTGTCTATGTTAGCCACATGGCTTGATATGTTTTTTAGTGAGGCAGTCACATCTTGCTTCCTCTGTGTCTGAGTGATGACTGCAGACTGCATCTTTTCTCTTTCCAGAATTCTTCTGTTCTCGTCTCACCTATACTTACTGCCTTTCTACTGGCCAATCGGTGTTTTATTAAAATACAGTTGACAGAGTACAGACCATTGTCCCACAGCAGACTAGACATTGTGGATGTACTCAGTGCCTGTATATATTGTAGATAGTTATTGAGCTTATTTTATATAGTGTTTCTTATATTAATTATAGCCTTTTTATTGTAGACAAAAGGGGAAATATAGTGATATTTTATTTGTTTTGACTGAAAATCAGAGTGCAATACTAGCCACACTAGTCAGCCATACAGGATAGGCAGTGGTGGCACACACTTTTAATCCCAACAGCCGCATTAGTTAGCCATAGAGGCAGGGAATTAGTGGTGCATGCCCTTAATCTCAGCACTAGAGAGAAATGTAAAACAGGATGGGATAGGAACTTGCTCTCTTTTCAATCTGAAGACTTCATAGAGGTAAGAGCTCTCTAGTGACTTGGCTGCTTTGCTTCTCTGATCTTTCAGCTTGAACCCCAATATTTGTCTCTGGAATTTTATTATTCATGCTTTGGAGAACTTTTCATCTGTTAAGTGACACTTTGCACAGCACCAACTGATGAATATGGAATTTGTTAGAGATGAAAGTTTACACATTTAACCTTTCACTGAGGGAAGCAGAAAGATGCATCCAGAGGAAACTCACTTTTCAGTATCATTGCTGAACATCATGGCTCAGAGAGCGCTGAGCATAAGTGGGCACTAACTATTCCTTATGATGTTGGAAACCAAACTTCTTATTCTATATATAATTCTAATTTACTTTGTAATTTGACTGTCAGTGCCACGAGAAGTATTGCGTTTCTACACTGCAAAAATGAATATGATTTTTATTTCTTTCTGGAAGCAAGTGTTTTTAAAGGATTCTTGAAAATATTTATAGCACTTCCTTCTATTTTTATTCAATGAGGCAGGGTCTCTCAATAAGACTCATAGCTCAAACTGACCTTTGTGGTAGATGAGAGTACTGTTCATTTCAAAGACTTGCATTCCAGACCCTGGAGAGATTTTTCTTAGACATGAAAGAAATTAGGGACCTGGCCAGTCTTCAGAAGTTACCAGTTTCAAAAATGTGAAGTGATATTCTTCAGCTGTTTCCTCAGGATAATACTCTAAGTCAGAGCAAAATGGGAGATCTTTTCTCCCACTTTCAACACCAAGAATGAAGTCTCATATTTTAACTTGTATTTCCCTTTTACATGTGCAACTCTACAGAAACACCATCATTTGGTTTCACAATTGCCTACTGATAAAATCTGGTGTATAAATGTTTATATCTGAGTACTGGAATCAAGTGCAATGCTTTGATGAATGTATCCAGTGTTTGGTATGACTTCCCCAGACATTTGGGATCTCCAGTGGTATAATCTTTCTCTGAAGAGTCTAGGGAAACAAAGCTCTTGTGCACACCACACACACACACACACACACACACACACACACACACACACACACACCCCAATATCTGTCTCTTATTACATATTTATATATGTCTATGATTCTCGGTTATAATTTAGTACTATGATCAATTTAATATGTTTTTAACTGATGTAGTTAGCAATTTCTTCTTGGTTTTCCCAAAGCAATTGTTATTAATATAGTGATTCTTATTATCTCCTCCTTGCTGTCTACAGTACTGATTCTCAACACTGGCTAAACTGCCAGTTTTGAATCTGTTCCATCTTGATTAAAGGTCAGAGAGTTCAAACCTATTCTTTCTCTGCAAGGACAAATAACAGGATGTTTTATCAAAGGTGTGGCTACTGGATGCCTTTCTAGTCAAAGACCAGACAATAACATGTTTAACTTAGGGTATGGTTACTAGGTGTTCTGAGATGTAAGGAGGTACTTATGCTTGGTGTTTCCTTGCATTATTGGGAGGGAACTCTTTTGTCCTTCCCTTTTGATTGAGGTATGTAAGGACTATGAATAATAAACTTGAGGCTGTTACAATGCTCACTGGAAGCCTTCCCAACTCTATTTTCTGTTCCTCTTCTATTTCTCTCCTCAGTCCTCACTCCCCCTTTCAGGAACATGCCAACAAATCGGGCAGGATCTGACACTAAACATTATAATCTTCAATGGACCTTTAGCTATAAAGTTTGGTGGAAAGTAAGACAGTTTTAAAGCACTTTTATCTCTCTCTCTCTCTCTCTCTCTCTCTCTCTCTCTCTGTGTGTGTGTGTGTGTGTCTGTATCTGTATGTGTTCACATGATAAGATGAGATTCAAAGACATCATCCAGGAATCTGTTACTTTATACCATGCGAGTTCTGGGGATCAAATTTAGGTTGTCAGGATTTGTAGCAAGCATCTTTGTTCACCAAGTCATTGATTCAGTACAGGTACACTTTTAAAAGTAGCTATGTCCAAGATCCAACTTTAAAAATTCTCCTTCATTTGGTTTCAATGGCACCCAGACATCAGTGTTTCTCAAAGATCTCCATTATGCATATGAAATTTGGAACCACTGGCTAGGGTAAGTGATTAGCCTTGAAAGGTCCTTATCAACTGCAGCAATTAGTGTGTAAGTTAATTTCATACTCATTTCCGTAGAAGACTGGGAACTCGCCTTGCTTTGCTGGACTATTTCTACGACGAAGGGTCATTTTCCAGTGAACTTCCCATCACATATTATCATCTCCACCAGCCACTGATCTCACTGCTAATAACAGTTACATGTTTGAGTTCTTGCTACTTCACACAGCCTGGGAAGCATTTGGTAAACATTTATAGAGGGAATAGCAATGGCCTAGTTATTACACTGTGAGAATCAAAGAGGCAGAGCACGTAGCTCTTGCATGTAAAGACTGTCTCTTCTGAAATTCCAATCCAAACTCTGGGGATATGGGATCACAGTAAAATTCAAGTACATGGTTATTTGCTGTTGAGAATAATTAAGGTGTTGATCATGAGCTTTGAGGCTCTGGTAAAGGGGACAGACTCAAAGTCAGAGAAATAGCAATGGTAATTAATTCCTGGATTTTCAAACATTTCAGTTATGAGCTATCAATAAAATCTTTTCTGCCATAGCCTTTTCATCTCTCTACTGAGAGAGACAGGTGAAAAATACACCACCTGGATTCCTTGCTAATTCGCCGCTATTTCTTCCCCTGTTGCGTCTTTAGAGTTGAGGGGGAGCCAAGTAAATGAGGGAGGAAGGCAGGAAATTGATAAGGTAGGCTTTTCTCTCAAGTCACAGAGAGTTCCAAGAAGGATTCTTTTCTTTAACACAATTACAATAGTGTGTTAACTTAAAAGACATATAAAATAGTCCTGAAACTTTCTTTCTACTTTGATATTTGTCTTTCAGCTTTAGCAAATCTGCTTGCTGGTTCCTGTACCACCCCCAATAACACTTAGGATCCCATCCTTATAGATTCTTTTGAAAACTGCAGAAATTTTTGGTCCCTTTGGATGTCAAACATTTAAACATGGGCTTATTCAAGAATGACCCAGTGACTTCTCATCCCCAGCTATGATGTCATAGTCTCACTCATTCCAGCATGCTAAGATTCTGAGAAGAAACAAACAAACAAACAAACAAAAAACCATTGCAAACATCATTCTGGCCATCTGCAAATTTGTGACATTGGGGAATCCTGTGCACAGCAAATTAATAAGGCTAGTGACCTGGCCTGCATTCCATGTCACCATGGAAGACCACATTCACCTACTTTATCCTGCTTTGGTTCCATAGTAATATCCTGTTACTATATGTTATGTGTTGTTATTTTGGGCCTTCATTTATTTGTGTTGCTGAAAGCCTAAGAAAGAGGGAAAAGCCGAATTTAGGAAAAAGAGGATGGTGGAGCCAACGAAGTGGCTCAGTGGATAATTATGCTTGCTGCCAAGCCTGATGAGCTGAGTTTGATCTTTGAAGCCAACATTGCAGAAGGAGAGAACCTGCAGCTTATCCTCTGATCTCCACATACTGTGCCACGTGCAGATCCTCTTTCTCAATATATCAATAAATGTAGAATCATTTTATATAAAAAGAGGATAATAATTATTTTGAAAGAGAGAGGGGGGAGGGAGAGAGAGAGAGAAAGAGAGAGAGAGAGAGAGACTAGACCTGTGACAATGTTGCAGTAGACCCTAACACAGGTAGATTATGGTGAATTAAAGCCTTTGAAGTAAGTGAACTAATAAGAAGAGAAAGAGATTGAGGGACTACTTTAGCCCTTTAAGTTTGATTATGGGATTGCTATTCCACTCAGATGCAATCTTGCCTTTAAACAGACAGCCTGTTCAAAAGAATTCTGATGAACGTGAGCTGAGCATGAGATAAGTGTTTTTGAGAAAGATTTAGGACAATGAAGGAAATACTTCGATTTCTGATGATTTAAAATTTTTTTCTGATATATTCTCAAGAATTTACATTTGAGTCATATCATTAATTTTTTTTCCCTGCCAGCCACTTCTTTACCTGCTAAAAATGTATCATGTATCAAATTCAATTAACAATAATCTGGCTATAGCAAGGAGACTTTATTCATTATTATACAGTTAGAAATGAAATACAAAAGAAACTAAGCAAAAGGATTTGTGTTATGTGCAGACAACCAGCCTCATGAATTAAGTTTCTGAAGTGATTTTGCATTGAATGCCTAATTTCATACAGATGAAGCACTATGATTATCTTAGTTTGTGAATGAGAAGTTCAATGGTTTTCGAGATCAGATTGCTTTGACAGCCTGCACCTGAACTCAGTTCTTTAGGTTCCAAGTGCCATATCCATTTTAACATGTGTGCAGCTTTCTTTCCCAGGCCCTTGACTGCTACAATAAACAGACATTCAAACTTGACATAAAATGATCAAATAGCGTCTTAGTTGATTTTCTATAGACACCATTATTAAGACAACTTATGAAAGAGATTTTACTGGGGGCTGGCTTACAGTTACAGAGAGTAAGTCTCTTACCATCATGGTAGGGAGCATTACAGAAGGCAGTCACGGTGCTGGAGTAGTAAGGGAAAGCTTACATATCTTGATAGCATTGAAGCAGAGATAGAGAGAAGAAGAACTAACTGGAATGGTGCACAGTTTTGAAACCTCAAAGCCTACTTCCAGTGACACATCTCCAATGAGGCCACACCTCCTAAGCCTTCCCAAACTGTTTCACCAATTTGGGCCAAGGATATAAAGGCCCATTCTCATTCAAACCACTACAGTTAATAATGGATAGCTAATGGTTACTAAGGGCTTAATATATTTATGGGAAGTTGTATTCCATACCTCCTTCAGATAGTCCTCACAACATTTCCATGAAAGAGGCACCTTATTACTTCCCTAGTTTATTGATGAAGAACAAGCCTAGGTGAGCTGGAGTCTGAAACTGCTTTTGGTCTGGAATTCATGCTTCCTCCAGATTGCTCCTTCTATCCATTTTCCATTGCTCCTACGAAAATTTACCACACAGTCACTGCTTAAAAGGACACAAATTTGTTTAGGCCGAAAGAAGAACCCAAGTCTCAGGTGAGGACAGGCATGTAATTTTGGAGCAGTCATGGGGAACCCCCTTGGAGCCTTTTCAGCTTTTATAAGTCCACCATGTCCTCTGACTTCTGGCTCCTTCTATCAAAAATTCTGCAAAATTCACCAAATCTTAGGTATCTGTCCTTATTGGGTCTCTCTAATTTCTTCTAAAAATGAGTCTTGGAATTATTTTGCTCATTCCTGGTTAACTCAGGATATTCTCCTTGATTTAAAGGAGTTAAGTACAAACTGTGTTAATATCACCTGTAACCTGAATTTTCCTTTCCCATGTAGTCTGAAGATGTCACTGTTCATCTTCACTGTCACAGAGGTGGGATAAGAGTCACTTTGGGATGACTACTACTATGTTCTATTCTATTTTTTCTCTCTTTTTGCAGAAATGGAGATGTAGAATGTAGTACTTTATCTACTTATGCTGGCAATATTACAGTATTTCAGAATAACTTTTGCTAATAAATATGTGACCAAAATGACTTAGTTAACAATAAGAAAACAGGAAATGTGGTTTTAATAAAGTTGCTTGGATTGTACATAGCACATAGCATAGGGTTTTGTGGTTTACAACACATTTTCACATACATCAGTTGCTTACAGATAGCCCATGAAACAAACAACTGAGACCAACAATTAATCAAATTACAGGAAATGACAGGCTATGGATTCATTTTAGGTTAAGCAAAATAAGGTTTGATCAAGGAAGACCCCCTGAAAAAATCTCTTTTAGGAACAGATGCCCAGATGATCCAATGCTTCAGAGCACCTCTGTTTCAGTTTCCTCTGAGTTCTACATTAAGAACAGCCTCAAGACTGCTGACTGAGATGATCCAGTCTCATAGAATACTCTAGTCAAAACTTGATCATAATCCCAAATTTTCTTTGGGTCCTCATAAGATTCTAAGTGCCCCCAATCAGCAGGAAGTATCCTAGAAAACTCTACCCACATTCCCCCAAAATGGATTTTGGATGTTTGTCTTTGGTTATAGAGTATTGGTTGCAATTTGTTATGGATAATGGTCAGGAGAAAAGCTAAAGAAAGGAGATGAGATTCGAAGTTCTTGTTTTAAAAAGAAAAGAGGGAAAATACTAATGGAATAGTGCTCTTGAACACTGTAAAGAATTGTTACTTGTATTAGTTTAATAAAACACTGATTGGCCAGTGGCCAGGCAGTAAGTCTTGGCAGGGTGACCAGACTAGGAGAATTTTGGGAAGAGGAAAGACAGAGAGTCAGTCACAAGCCAGATTCAGAGGAAGCAAATGAAAAGATCTTACTGATAAAGGATACTAAGCCACACAAGGTACCATAGAATTATGAGTTAATTTAAATTGTAAGAGATAGCAAATAATAAGCCTGAGCTAATAGGGCAAACAGTTGATAATTAATATAATTCTCTGTGTGTTTCTTTGGGACTGAATAGCTGGGCTGTGGGAACTGGGCAGGACAGAAACTTCGATCTACATATTCCCAATCTCTCTCTTTTGTTCTCCACCCAAACTTTCTTTTGTTTACAAACGTTTTCCCTAAATAAATTATATTTTTCAGGTCTAGAGAAAATGATAATTCTAACCTAAAATAAACATATTAAAATTTCCTGTTACTTTTTATTCTTGATTTTTAGGAAGTTGGTGGAAGGATTTTGAAGTATTGTTTGTTGATGGTGGGCTCTTGAGGTGGCTTAGTTTATCAAGAAGAAAATGGGAATAAGGTAGCTATTACTGGGCAAGAAGTGAATTTGACACTTTTTTAGAAAAGAGTTGTTTATTTGTACGAAAGGAATGTATTGAGAATTCAATAAAAATCAGGTACTCAACTTTGTCAGAAATTCAGGAATTTGATTTTTTTTTAAAGTTTTTTAAAACAGGGTTTCTCTGTAGCTTTGGAGCATGTCCTGGAACTACCTTTTGTAGACCAGGTTGGCCTCGACCTCGCAGAGATCCACCTGCCTCTGCCTCCTGAGTGCTGAGATTAAAGGTATGCACCACCACTGCCCAGCTAGAAATTCAGGAATTTATAGAACCACTAAGACACCCTATCTAGAAAGTTTAGATAACAATTTCTAAAAGAGATGGACATAAATAAGTAGGACATATAAGATACCTAGAAATGAATTGTGCTTGGGAATCTGGTGATAGACGCTTTTTAAATATGAGACAGCTGACCACAAACCATCCTGATGAGATGCAACCAGAAACCCAAAGGTCTATGCAAATATGGGGAAGAGATTTAAGACATAAAGAACCCAAGGTAAGAATCTGCTTGGCATATTGGAAGAAGCCTTGACAAATGAACTATGAACAAATGAACTCATGGCCGGAGGAAGAAAACTGGAAGAAAATAGAAACTGAGCTTGGAGACATGCTGGGGCCCGGACACCAGGTAAATACTTGAGGAGCTTAGTTTGACCCGGAGTGAGTTGAGTGATTAATGGAGGTGGTGGAAACAGGGAAGCTCAAATAATCATCCACCATTCTGAAACCTGATCTCAGTTAGGAACACATCTCTTTGGCTGCTAAGGATGGGGAAGGGAATGGACCAGGAAAAAGGTTACTCATATTTATCTTAGTCACTGTTTTATTGCTATTATAAAACTACAACCAAGTCAACTTATAAAAGAAAGCATTTAATATGGCTATGGTTTCCGAGGGCTATATCCATGATGGCAGAGTGAAGGAATAGCTGAGAGCTCACATCTTGGTCTACAACCATTAGGCAGTAAAAGGACACTGGGAATGACCTCAAAGCTTGCTCCAGTGACATGCTTCTTCCCAAAAGACCACACCCCCTAGTCTTTCTCAAACAGTTTTATCAACTGCAGGCCAAGTATTCAAATATATGTGATTATGAGGGCCATTTTCAATTAAACCATCATAAGGGTCAGACCACGAAAAAATTTGAAGGTGTTTCTGTGAAGGTAATTGTGAAGTGTGATATGAAAGAAAAGACACTGTGGTTTCCTGTCTTGACCTACTGAAAGTAAGGAGCTGACGAGATCTAGTGGCCTATTGGAAATCAAGCAGCAGTATCAAGGAAGTAATTCAATATACAAATTTGGGCATCAAGACTGAAAATCAAAATCCTGGTTAATAGTATGCAGGCTATGAAAAGGTTGGAGGAGAGAGGGATGTCAGAGAACCAAACTGAGTTTTGTCTTGTACAATAGGAAGAACACCAGAAGGGACCAGTAACAGGAAGTCGAATGAATAACATGTTTCCAAAACAAGCATGAAGATGGTGCCGTCATTGAGGATGGCACAGGGTGGGCATAGGGCTGAAATTGACCAGTGGGCTTAGAAATACTAGAAGACTTTGATACCTTGGCAAAGGTCTTTCTAGCAGTAGAGTGGAGAGGCATTTTGACATGAGGCTGTGGGAAGAAGCCAATAGAAGGTGGAAGATGAGTTTGCCATCTGGGACATGAGACAGACTGGGGAACAGCATAGGGACACATGGTATATCATACAACTTCTTTCCTACTGAAGTATGATGCCAGGTGAGAGTGAAAACTGGGACCTGGCTTTGGGCAGCTCACAGAAAGAGTGCCCATAGGTGAGGAGAGTAGTCAGTACCCCAGGATCTTGGCTCACTAAGAATGCTGGTCCACTTTCAGCATGGCTCTGTGTTTTTCTTTAGCTCCCCTCAGGAAATGGAGGTTACAAATCCATCATAATAATTGGAGTGGTAATATTTTTAGATTTGTAAAAATATTGTCATTTCCTGGATCTTAATAAAGTATTATGAATGAAGTCTTTAATGTGGTCCGCCCTCTGGGGACATTTGCGTTTTCAGCACTAAGAGAAATCTGTACTCACAATCCCACAATTTAACAGTTGAATTTCATACGTCAGGAATGACATTGGTAGAAAAATGTTTTTGAAAAGTGGGTCCAATGGCTGTTGTTTAAATAACCATATCTCGTTATCAGCTGGGGCATGAATTTGGAGTCTTATTTATAAGCAGTGAGATTTTCAGATATTCACGTTTGACAGAGACTATTGGTTGCCACCAGTGTATGTATAGTCCTTAACTGCTTTCTGAAGAAGAAAAATAGGACCCAGGAACAGGTTGAAGAGATGAGGCAGCTATAAAGCTTCTTTTGAAGTTGTGTCTCATTCCCAGGGTTCCCCCAAAGAGAAAAATAATAAACGCCACAAAGATTGCCCATCATTTTTCCTAGAGTCCTTCGGTCAATTATTAGATAGCAACCACCAATGCCTTTGGAAAACGAGAGGACGACCATGTCCTAACAATGCGGGCTGCTGGTTCTGATCACTGCTTCTACTTAACAAACACATGGCGCAGTCTATTCCCCTCTTAACTGGAAACCTTATAATCTTTCCTAGCTCTGTAAAAGCAAAAGCAAAAAAAAAAATTTCCTGAGAAAAATTTTCTGACGCTTTCCCCCCTAGACTTCTGGCAAACACATATAAAGGAGTTGACAGAAAGACAGCTTACTACGCTCTCTCTCTCTCTTTTTTTCCCCTTAATTGGAAATGCTGTTTCATAAAAGGCTCTGTTTTATTTTTCATGTACTCCAAGCATAGGCATCAGAGTTTGAGTAAACTATAAAATCTCATTGCTGGTGAGTGCTCAGGTCTCATTCTGTCACTGTGGTAAAAACATTCTGACCAAGCAATGTAGATATCAACTACTTTTTATAATTTCTTAGTTTTTTTTTAATCATCATAGTAGTTCATTTATTCATCCATATACTCTGGGAGGCATAGTATGAGACTTCACGTCACAGAATAAAGCTATCAGATTAATCAGTGATGGCCATTGACCTCATTGCAGCATGCAGTCTAGTTTTCCTAAGAAGCCCACACTACCAGGACGATCAGGGAGCCCCACAAATTTCATGCAGACAAGAGAACTAGAATATAACATTATTTGGAAATAATGTCAACATGATACTACAATGCATTACGGTGGACTTTCAATCTACAGAAGAACACACACACACACAGAGGGAGAGAGGAAGAGAGAGACAGAGAGAGAGAGAGAGAGAGAGAGAGAGAGAGAGAGAGAGAGAGAGAGAGAGAGAAAGCAGTCTAAAGTTATGCTGCCAAAAATCAGTGAATTCAGTGAATGCCAAGGATCTCCAAGCAGTGCCAGGTAAGTTGAGAAGTCAGGGAAGGAGATGGCCCATAGATTCTGTAGGGAAATGTGTTACAGTGATGTTGCAGGGATATCCCGACTTATTGGGAAGCCAGGATATACTTAGAGCTGCAAGAGGACAGCTTTGGAGACTGGAGCTGCAATAGGGAAGCTCAGCCCTGGAGGAAAGGTGTCCTGACTATCGGGAAGCCCAGTTAATTGAGTGCGGTGGGGGTTGGTCTCCCCGCAGGATACAGGGATCCTGCTCTTCTCCTGGAGAGCCGCTACAGCTGAGTTCTGCTCTGCTCCCTTATGGGAGCGTCATAGCAGAGCTATCTGTTTCTTCTCAGGCCCAAGATATTTCTTTTGCTAACACTCTGCTAAGGGAAGCCCCCTGCAGAAGTGTAAGTGTAGTCATTTCCTCTGGCTCCAGCAAAACGTTGTTACTTTTTCCTGTCTGGCCTTGCTTAACACCCCCCCACCCCAAAGGACCTTCCTAGTGTTCTGCTCCACTTTACTGAGGCCCCCTAGGGAGCATCTCAGCAACATTACTCAGCTCGGTCCCCAAAGAGATGCCCCAGCCAGGTTCTTCTGGTCTGCACTGACGAATGAAGGTCATCACCCAAGACTCCTTTGAGAAAGAAATTTATTTGGAAAGAAGGAGTCTAGGAGAGTGGCTGCCTCTGCCAGGGAGGGATTAATGGTAGTTCTTAGCAGAAGGGGTGGAGAGGCCTATATAGGGCTTCTTAGGGGCGGAGTTTTCCCAGGGAGAAGGGGGATTGGTTAGTTTTTCCCTGCTCAGGGATTGATCAGTTTCGCTGGTCACGGGCAGAGATGGCTCTGACTTCATGACCTAACTGTGTTTCTTTCACTGGTCCTTTTTAGCTTTTTAACTCTAATCTTAGGACCAGGGCATATTTCTTTAACTGGCTCTGATTCTAGGGACAAGTGTGTTTCTTTGACACTAGTTTCAAAACCAGGGCCATGTCTTTAGTCCTGGGTTCAGGGTTAAAGATGTTTCTTTCCTGGCTCAGACCTCAAAATACAGGGTGTGTTTCTTTCTCTGACTCTGGGTTCAGAATCAGGTTACTACGTGATTGGTTGGTTTCCTGCTCCACTTGTCCCTTTTACCCTCAGCCTCCAGACGGTACAATCTGACCCGCTCCTTTATTTCTGACTCCCAGCCTCCAAAGCTGAGGTGCAGTTAGTACCCACTGTAGGGAACCACTCGATTTGTGCTTATTTGTCATGGCCGTCACTTAAACGATCGCAGTGACTCAGCCATGTTTCCCTACCTCCATATCAGCCTTGTCTCCAACCTTTCTTTTGTGAAGTCTTCCCATTTACCAGGAAAATGTGTTCTCTAGGGCTCTCTGAGAGACTATTTGAGTTTCTGCATTACGGGGACCCATACTTATTTTTCCCCTTACCTTCACCAAGTGCTGTTTTTTTCTTCATTCAAGGCTGATGTTTTCTTTTTAAAAGCACATCTCTGAGACACTATGCTTTCATAGTGAAAGAATTTTTATGGTGAATATAAAAGCTATTAGAAGAGGACTTGCTTGAAGCTGAAGCCTTTTTTCCTCCTTGAACCGAACAACAAGCAAATGGTTTTATGATTCTTTTCTGAATTTCAAATATATTTTGTGTGAAGCAAAGATGGAAAGAAAATGATACCAGGGGTTCTTAAAATTAAATGAAATTTCTACTTGGTCACATCTTAATAAACAGGAGCCAGCTTCGCCATATATATATATATATATTTTTATCTGCACACAATGAATGACATTTCAATCAATAGATCTGACAGCAAAGACAAGTCATCATGTGTACCACTGCCAGGGTCACATATAGTAAGCACTCCAGAAGACTACGGCTGGGACAAGGGTCGTGCAAATACTGTTCCATGAAAAGCAAATTCTCATGGTAATCGTTGGTGACCCTGGAGATCATGTTCTGAGTTAACATTGTACAATTATTGATTTGAGGCAGGTGACGCGTTTATTCTAAAGGTCATTACCTAGCAACAGGCAAGGCCGAGCTGCCCTATCAGAAGTTGCCTCTCACAGAACTGTGGAGCCCATCTGGCACGTACTGTTTTGTTGTCCTGTTCACAAAGTAGGACTGAATTGAATGGAATATTCATGGCCATTGCTTTTCAAATCTGCTGAAAGCCTGATTCTTTTATAAAGGATAAGAAAGAGCATAGAAATCCTATTAGAGTTCTTAGGGGATAGAAAAAAATTGAAGGTGCCTCCATAGGTTTGATGGTACTCACTTCTTCAGGAGTGAGCCTTTCCACATTTCTCCCTATAGTCAGTCTCTCTCTCTCTCTCTCTCTCTCTCTCTCTCTGTCTCTCTCTGTCTCTCTCTCTCTCTTTCTCTCTCTCCTTGCTCTCTTTCTTTCCTTCACCCACCAAAGGCTTATGTTTGGAACAATATTTAGAAATGTGAAACCCAAATATATTCTATTCTTATGTGGTACTTACTTAAAAATATTTCTTTCTCAAATAATTTCTGAAGATAATGATGGCCAAGATGAAATGACATTCTAATATTATGCAAAATGAAACACAGCTCATTTCCCAAGGGGCGAAGGATTTCAAACGAAGCTGCTGTGAGGTGCCAGATCCAAAGCTCCCTTGTTCACTCTGTGGAGATAAGCAGTACTCCACGGGGAACCAGTTCTTTAGTGCTAATACATGCTTCTGCAACCACTTTAAGATGCACCTCATTTCCTTGCTCACTTCAGTGTGGTAGAAAAATGATGTACTTCACAAAAGTTAGGATTTGTTTTGGAATTATGATGACACATATATTTAAAAGCCTGTAATAATAGCCCAGCACTCATAAAAACCAGGTACTAAGTCAAAGATTGTGGCCCTCTTTGCACAATTTGCTTAGGTGCTTTGTAACAATGCTTGGTTAGTTTGGATTATTTCTCAATGAAATGGCTACTATTCTAATGTGAGGTCTATGATTATGTAAGCCATGTGTGTAAGTATCTTCTGGAGCATTTGTTATAGTCACAGATCTTTCAGAAAGTCTAATTCTTAATCTCCATAAAATTCACAAAGACACTTTTTTTTTCCCCACAAAGACACTTTTTCATTGCATTGGACACTAAAATTTTCTCGTTTTTTTGTTGAATGTTGGTATGGACATTGTCACATGCTTGGAGAAGTTGTTTTGTCAAATTCAAGTCACTAGTGTTTGAACTGATAAAGTTAAGCTCATAACCAATTAACTAGTAAATGAGTACTTGGTAATCTCCTCTTCCTATATTATGTATTCTAGGGCATCTACTAAGGGGCTCCACTAAGCTGCCTCGTAACTACTACTCCTTACTCTTCACAATTAGAAACAGAATGACATATATAATTTGGGTTTTCCGTCCTTAGCTGACATCAGTGTTGAGTTCCTGAATTCTTCCTAGGTGCCTCATTGGGGGCAGGCAGTAGGTAGGGAATGATGAGCAAACAAAATAAAAATCTTTGTCTGTGTAGCACACATCGTACAATGAGCTTAGAAACATTACAAATGAAGTATTTAATAAGGGCTGTGTTTACTTTTGAGACGTATCATTGAATATTTAAGGATTGATATATAGGGTATAGTGTACATACGGGGTGAAACTGTCAGTGATTGGATAGATTTATTTATGTACCTATAACCACAGTTATAGCCACATTACTTGGTGTTTTATCTAGCCCAGAAAACTCCCTCAGGAACTTTATTATGAACTCATGCTCATTAAGTCACAATAAGAAATAAGCTTTAATTTTTATCAGCAAAATTAGCTTGCTATTCTTGATAACATATGGGTGTAACTATAGTTCACACTCTTTCTTGCCATGATGCTTTTCCTTAGCATGAGGTACTTGAGATTCATTCATGTCCTATCAGTAGCTTTTTTCTTGTTTCTTTTCACAGGTTTTTTTTTTTTTATGTGCATCAATGTTCCTGTGTCTATATGAGTGTATGTCACATGTGTGCACGTGGCCTTGGATGCTAGAAGAGGTTGTGAGATGCCCTGGATCTGAAGTTGCAGGTGACTGTATGTGAATGGACCTGGGTGCTGAGAGTCAAATGGAGGCCCCCTGCAGGGGCAGCAAGAGTTCTCATCCTCTGAAGCATCTTTCCAGTCCTCGTTCCTCTTTGTTGACGGGGATCATCTCAACGTATGAGGATACCACAAGTGGTTTATTCATCTGAATGCTGATAGATGTTTGGGTGGTTTCCAGTTTCTGGTCCTTGTGATTTAAGCTTCTGTAAACAGTCTGGTATAAGTTGTTTTTCTTATACATCTGTTGTCAGATATATGTACTGTGAATAATTTTTCTCACATTGTAGCTTGCATTCACATTTCTGAATCATGTCTCTTGATGAACAGATGTTTTCCATTTGATGAAATAAATTTGTCATTTCTTGTTATAATTGATGCTTTTATTGCATCTTTATAAAAGCCTTTGCCTTATTGAACTACAGATACATTTTGTTGCCCTTGGAAAATACAAGAATTTCAGCTTTTGCTTATAGCTCTATGATGCATTGTACTTATTTATTTACATTTGTGTTGGTATATGAACCCTTGCACACATGTAATCACCATGACTTGTGTATGGAGGCTAGTGGATCCTTGTGGGAGTTAGTTCTTTCCACCTCTTGGATTCCAGGGATCAAAGCCAGGCCATTTGTCTTGGCCTCAGATGCCTTAGCCCACTGAGTCATCTAATTGGTCTAGATCTGTGATCTCACTCAGATTAATTTTTCTGTGCAGTTGAAGATTGGGATTATTTTCTTCTCCTATAATTGCTGCAGGATATTTTGTAAAGATTATTTTTATCCTATTGAATTGTGGGACAAGAGTCAGAAGTCCATATATCTCACCATAACTGCTTCTGGCCTATTTTTCTATCCCTTTATTCTTCTTTCACTGATTTGAAAAACAATGAAATATTATGCATAATGTCATTGACTATGGATAGAATAAACTTCCCATATTCTTGGGAATACAGACTAGGTATGTAATATTCTACTTTTAATGGTACAGCTTGAAATAAGGCAACATTCAATTTTTCCCTTTCTTAAACATTGCTTAAGTGCCTATTGCCTTTTTCTTAAGAATCAACTGTGAGCTGGCAGTGGTGGCTCACACCTTCATTTTTCAACACTCAGGAGGTAGAGAGAGATGGCTCTCTGTGTATTTGGGATCAACCTGGACTACAGGGTAAGTTGTAGACCACCTAGGACTATATCTTGAGATTCTGTCTAAAAATAAACAGAACAAAATGAAAATCAATGAAAGAGTAAACTTTGTGATTTCTCATATAAATAAACTTATTAAGGGTTTTATTGAAACTGTTGGATTAATTTAATATATTTAAATTGCCTTAATCAATGTAAGAAAAATTAATGTTGTAATGTTTTATCCTTTGATCTACAAACATGGTATATCTCCACACTTATTTACGTCTTTTATTTTTCTTTGGAATGTTGTATAAATTTTGTGCATCCTATAAGTTTTTTGAATTGTTTTGTATATTTTAATGCTGTTTAAAATAGTTTTAATATAATCAATGTCTTTTAAATTATTTAATGTTTTTTTTTGAAAGTAATTTTATTAAATTATAAAAAGTTTCCATTTACGCCCCTCCTCCCAACGCCCTCCCACTCCCCCCCTCCCTCTCCTCCTCCCTCTTTGTCCCCAAGGGCAGTCAGGGTCTCCTGCCCTGTGGGAAGTCCAAGTTCCTCCCCCCTCCCTCCAGGTCCAGGAAGGTGAGCATCCAAACAGACTGGATCCCAAAAATCCAGTATATGCAGAGGAAACCAGTCCCAGTGTCATTGTCAATGGCTTCTCAGAAAGACTGCAGGCCAGCCACATTCAGAAAATCCGGCCACATTCAGAGAATCTGGTTGGATCACATGCTCGTTCAGTCACGGTCCATCTGGCCTTGGTAAACTCTCATTAGATCCGACCCCTTGTATCAGTGGGTGATAGTATCCCTCGCAGTCCTTCGTCATTTTCTTCCTCCTTCTGCTCCTCATTTGGATCTTGGGGGGCTCAGTTCGGTGCTCCAACGCGGGCCTCCATCTGTATCGCCATCCAACGCCAGATGAAGGATCTATGGTGATAAGCAAAATATTCATCAGTATGGTCACGGGCCAAGGCCGGTTCAGGCACCCCCTCCTCTGTCCAGAGAACAATCTGGGGATCTCTCCTTGGACCTGGGATCCCATATATAATCAAGTTTCCTGTAAACTCTAAAATGACTCCCTTAGTTGAAATATATTCTTCCCTGATCCCACATTCATCCTTCCTCCCTTCCCCCCATCTCGGTCAGCCGAGCTTTCTCCATTCCTCCCCTACTCCCTTCTCTCTAACCCTCTCCCCTTCCAACAACCCTCCCACCCCCCCCAATGCACCCAAAGTTACCTGGGACTCTTGACTATTTCCTACCTCCTGGCGGATAGCTAAATAATCTTCATCAGGTTCGTCTTCTTATTTAGCTTCTCTAGGATCACGAATAATAGGCTCAAAGACCTTTAATTATGGTTAGAATCCACTTATGAGTGAATACATACCGTGTTCCTCTTTTTGGGTCTGGCTTACCTCACTCAGTAAAGCGTTTTCTATGTCCATCTATTTGCATGCAAAATTCAAGATGTCATTATTTTTTACCGCTGAGTAAAACTCTAATGTGTATATGTTCCACACCTTTTTTAACCATTCTTCTATTGAGGGGCACCTAGGCTGTTTCCAGGTTCTGGCTATTACAAATAGTGCTGCTATGAACATAGTTGAACAAACACTTTTGTAGTATGTTTGGGAATCTCTAGGGTATATTCCCAAGAGAGGAATTGCTGGGTCCTGAGGGAGGTTGACTCCCAGTTTCCTGAGAAACCGCCACACTGATTTCCACAGTGGCTGCACAAGTTTGCATTCCCACCAACAATGGATGAGTGTTCCCCTCATTCCACATCCTCTCCAGCATAGGCTATCATTGGTGTTTTTAACTTTAGCTATTCTGACAGGTGTAAGATGGTATCTCAAAGTGGTTTTGATTTGCATTTCCCTGATCGCTAAGGAGGTTGAGCATGACCTTAAGTGTCTTCTGGCCATTCGAAGTTCATCTGTTGTGAATTCTCTGTTCAGATCAGTACCCCATTTTTTAATTGGGTTAATTAGAGTTTTAGTGTCTAGTTTCTTGAGTTCTTTGTATATTCTGGAGATCAGACCTTTGTCTGATGAGGGGTTGGTGAAGATCTTCTCCCAGTCCGAAGGCAGCCTTTTTGTCCTACTGACAGTGTCCTTTGCTTTACAGAAGCTTCCCAGTTTCAGTAGATCCCATTTATTCATTGTTTCTCTTATTGTCTGTGCTGCTGGGGTCCTACTTAGGAAGAGGCCTCCTGTGCCTAAATCTTGTAGACTACTTCCCACTTTCTCTTCTATCAGGTTCAAAGTGGACGGATTAATGTTGATGTCTTTAATCCATTTGGACTTGATTTTTGTGCATGGTGATAGATATGGATCTACTTTCATTTTTTTACAGGTTGACATCCAGTTATGCCAGCACCATTTGTTAAAGATGCTTTCCTTCTTCCATTGTATACCTTTAGCTCCCTTGTCGAAAATTAGGTGTTCATACGTTTGTGGGTTAATATCTGGGTCTTCTATTCGATTCCATAGGTCGACTTCTCTGTTCTTATGCCAATACCAAGCTGTTTTCAATACTGTAGCTCTATAATAGAGTTTGAAGTCAGGAATGGTAATGCCTCCAGAAGTTCTTTTATTGTATAAGATTGTTTTGGCTATCCTGGGTTTTTTGTTTTTCCATATAAACTTGATTAATGTTCTCTCAAGGTCTGTGAAGAAGTTTGATGGGATTTTGATGGGGATTGCATTGAATCTGTAGATTGCTTTTGGTAGAATTGCCATTTTTAGTATGTTGATTCTCCCAATCCAAGAGCAGGGGAGGTCTTTCCATTTTCTGGTATCCTCCTCAATTTCTCTTTTCAAAGGCTTAAAGTTCTTGTCAAATAGGTCTTTCACATCCTTGGTTAGAGTAACCCCAAGATATTTTATGGTGTTTGTGGCTATCGTGAAAGGTGATGTTTCTCTGATTTCCCTCTCCGTTTCTTTATCCTTTGTGTATAGGAGTGCCACTGATTTTTTGGAGTTGATCTTGTATCCTGCCACGTTACTAAAGGTGTTTATCAGCTGTAGGAGTTCTTTGGTAGAGTTTTTGGGGTCGCTTATGTACACTATCATATCGTCAGCAAATAACGAAAGTTTAACTTCATCCTTTCCAATTCGAATCCCCTTGATCCCCTTATGTTGTCTTATTGCTATTGCTAGAACTTCAAGCACTATATTGAAGAGGTATGGAGAGAGTGGACAGCCTTGTCGTGTTCCTGATTTTAGTGAAAAGGCTTTGAGTTTCTCTCCATTCAATTTGATGTTAGCTGTCGGCTTGCTGTATATTGCTTTTATTATATTTAGGTATGATCCTTGTATCCCCAGTCTCTCCAACACCTTTATCATAAATGGGTGTTGAATTTTGTCAAACGCTTTTTCAGCATCCAATGAAATGATCATATGATTTTTTTCTTTCAGTTTATTTATATGATGGATTACATTGATAGATTTGCGTATGTTGAACCATCCCTGCATCTCTGGGATGAAGCCTACTTGATCATAATGGATGATTTTTCTAATGTGTTCTTGGATTCGGTTTGCCAGTATTTTATTGAGAATTTTCACATCGATGTTCATGAGTGAGATTGGCCTGTAATTCTCTTTCTTGGTTGTGTCTTTGTGTGGTTTTGGTATTAGGGTGACTGTAGCTTCATAAAAGGAGTTTGGCAGTGACTTTTCTTTTTCTATATTGTGGAATACATTAAGGAGTATAGGTATTAGCTCTTCCTGGAAGTTCTGGTAGAATTCTGCATTGAAACCATCTGGTCCTGGGCTTTTTTTGGTAGGGAGATTTTTGATAACAGCTTCTAGTTCTTCACGACTAACAGGTCTATTTAGATTGTTCACCTGGTCTTGGTTCAACTTTGGTATATGGTACTTATCTAAAAAAATGTCCATTTCTTTTACATTTTCCAACTTTGTGGCATATAAACTTTCGTAGTAAGATCCAATGATTCTCTGAATTTCCTCCGTGTCTGTGATTATGTCCCCCTTTTCATTTCTGATCCTATTAATTTGCAAGTTCTCTCTCTGCCGTTTGATTAGTTTGGATAGGGGTTTGTCAATCTTGTTAATTTTCTCCAAGAACCAGCTTTTTGCTTCATTGATTCTTTGAATTGTTTTCTGTGTTTCTATTTTGTTGATTTCAGCCCTCAGTTTGATTATTTCCAGTCTTCTACTCCTCCTGGGTAAATCAGCTTCTTTTTTTTCTAGAGCTTTCAAGTGTGTTGTTAAGTCTCCAATGTGTGCTTTCTCTGTTTTCTTTAGGTGGGCACTTAGTGCTATGAACTTTCCTCTTAGCACTGCTTTCATTGTGTCCCATAGGTTTGAATACGTTGTGTCTTTGTTTTCATTATATTCAAGGAAGACTTTAATTTCTTTCTTTATTTCTTCCTTGACCCAGGGGTGATTTAGTAGTTGACTGTTCAACTTCCATGAGTTTGTTGGGTTCCTGGGTGTACCATTGTTGTTGAATTCTAATTTTAATCCATGGTGATCTGACAAGACACAGGTGGTCACTAATATTTTTTTGTATCTGTGGAAGTTTGCTTTGTTACCAAGTATGTGGTCAATTTTCGAGAAGGTTCCATGGGCTGCAGAGAAGAAGGTATACTCTTTCCTATTTGGGTGGAGTGTTCTATAGATGTCTGTTAAGTCCATTTGATTCAGTACCTCCAGTAAATCTCTTATTTCTCTGTTAGGTTTCTGTGTGATTGACCTGTCCCTTGGTGAGAGAGGAGTGTTGAAGTCTCCTACTATTAGTGTGTGTGGTTTGATGACTGCCTTGAGTTCTAGAAGAGTTTCTTTTACATATGTGGGTGCCTTTATATTAGGGGCATAGATATTCAAGATTGAGACTTCTTCCTGATGAATTGTTCCTGTTATGAGTATGAAATGTCCATCTCCATCTCTTCTGATTGATTTTAGTTTGAAGTCGATTTTGTTAGATATTAGAATGGCCACACCCGCTTGTTTCTTAGGTCCATTTGCTTGGAAAACCTTTTCCCAACCCTTTACTCTGAGTAGGTGTCTGTCTTTTTGGTTGAGGTGTGTTTCTTGTAGACAGCAGAATGTTGGATCCTGTTTTCGTATCCAATCTCTAAGTCTGTGCCTCTTTATAGGTGAGTTGAGACCATTGATATTAAGTGATATTAATGACCAGTGATCGATGACTCCGGTCATTTTTTTGGGTAGTAGCGTGTATGTGTTTTCCTTCTTTGAGTTGTGCTTGTGAAGGGTCGCTAGATGTCTGAGTTAATGTAGGCAGTGTTGGGAATGTTGGATTCCTTGGGTTGTGATTTTCCTTCTAGTATTCTCTGTAAGGCTGGATTAGTAGCTACGTATTGTTTAAATTTGTTTTTATCCTGGAATATTTTGTTTTCTCCGTTGATAGTGAACAATAGCTTGGCTGGGTAAAGTAGTCTGGGTTTGCATCCATTGTCTCTTAGTTTCTGCAGTACCTCTATCCAGGACCTTCTGGCTTTCATGGTTTCCATAGAGAAGTCTGGTGTAAGTCTGATAGGTTTACCTTTATAAGTTACTTGACCTTTTTCCTTTGCAGCTCTCAATATCCTTTCTTTAGTCTGAATGCTTTGTGTTTTGATTATTATATGACGAGGGGATGTTTTTTTCTGATCCAGTCTATTCGGTGTTCTGTGTGCTTCTTGAACCTTCATAGGAATATCGTTCTTTAGGATGGGAAAGTTTTCTTCTATAATTTTGTTGAGTATATTTTCTGGACCTTTGAAATGCAATTCTTCTCCTTCTTCTACTCCAATTATTCTTAGATTTGGTTTTTTTATTGTGTCCCACAGTTCCTGAATGTTTTGTGATGAGAATTTGTTGGATTTGCTGTTTTCTTTGGACAGAGTGTTTAATTTCTCTATGGTGTCCTCAGAGTCTGAGATTCTTTCTTCTATCTCTTGTATTCTATTGGTTAAGCTTGTTTCTGAAGTCTCTGTTCGTTTACCCAGATTTTCCATAGCCAGCCGGCCCTCGGTTTGTGATTTCTTCATTGACTCCATTTCAGTTTTCAAATCTTGAACTGTTTCTATTACCTGTTTGATTGTTTTTTCTTGGTTTCCCAGAATTTCATTTACGGATTTACTCATTTCTTCAAACTTTTTGGTATATTTCTCTTCCATTTCTTTACTCATTTCCTCAATTTTTTTGTTATACTTATCTTCCATTTCTTTACGGCAGATTTTCACCTCCTGTTTAAGTTCCTCTATTATTTTCATAAAGAAGCGCTTAGAGTCGATTTCTTCTATTTCTTCTGGAGTAGGGTGTTCAATTCTTCTAGTTTCGAGCTCCCTGGATTCTGGCGATGTCATGTTGCCTTTCAGGTTGTTGGAGGAAATCTTGCATTGGCGCCTGCCCATCTCCCCCACCCTGGATGAAACTCCTCAGAACTTTCTGGATAGAACTCCTCAGCACTCTCTGGGTAGGACTTCACAGCACTCTCTGGATAGAGCTCCTCAGCCCTCTCTGGGAAGAACTGCTCAGCAGGGCAACAGGGCTAGCTGGTCTTCCCAGGACCCAGGAGACAAAGGGCCCGCAGCAGTGGGGGGAGGGGAGGGGTCCCTTGGAACACCAAAGACCCTGCTGCAGAAGCTGGGGAGGGGGCTGTGCTCTCTTCCTGGGCAGGCAGGCTGCCCCGGTGAGCACCCACTCACCTCTCTGGGAAGAACTGCTCAGCAGGGCAACAGGGCTAGCTGGTCTTCCCAGGACTCAGGAGACAAAGGGCCCGCAGCAGTGGGGGGAGGGGAGGGGTCCCTTGGAACAGCGAAGACCCTGCCACAGAAGCTGAGGGGGGAAGGGCTGTGCTCCCTTCCCGGACAGGCAGGCAGGCTGCCCAGGCTAGCACCCACTCACCTCTCTGGGAAGAACTGCTCAGCAGGGCAACAGGGCTAGCTGGTCTTCCCAGGACTCAGGAGACAAAGGGCCTGCCTAAATTATTTAATGTTGATATTTGCAAATTCATTTGACTTTTTATATTGTTTCGTGTATCTCATGAACTTAATAGCTCTATTGAGCCAATTCCTTTGAATTTTCTATGTGAAAATTGTAGCTACATTTTAAAGAGTTTAATAGGAACCAAGGCTTTTTGAGGTGTTAATATTGATTATGTGAATATAAAACAAACAAACAAACAAACAAACAAATCTTTATCATTTCAAATTGTAAGATGAGTCTGAGGCCAAATTTATCTATTTTAAAACCTAGTCCCAAGTTGTTATTCCATTAGAAATATGCAGCATAGAAATAATTAAGGACTTCCCAGCAACCATATTTTAAAAAGAGAATAGAATGACATAGTTATTTTATGTTTTCTCTTAGTTTATTTTTTAACTATGCATGTGTATGTGTGTATACAAGTGAGTGTTAACTTCCCATAGAGACTGAAAGAGATCATTGCATCTCCTGGAGCTGAAGTTACATGTTGTTGGTTGTGAGCGGCCTGACAAGGGTGCTGGGAACTAAGGATGGGTTCTCTATAAGAGAGATATGCAGTCTTAATTGCTGACCATCTCTCTAGTCCAATAATTAGTTTTAGTATACTTTATTTAATATGACATAATCCAATCATTATGATTTATATATATATAATCCATATAAAAATTAAAGAGGCATTTTATACTCTTATTTTTTTTAGGTGTTCAACCTTTTAAAATATATAACACATCTGAACTTGTATCAATCCTTTCAAATATTAAATATACCAGCGGCTGGTGACCTTCCAATTTTATAGTATAGATATAGCGTTCTAAATATTTTAGAAGCATAACTTGTAGTTGAATGATTACATATGATCTCTTTCTATAAATTCACCAAAAGTTAATATGGTCACTTTGTAATGGTGAAGAGAAAGACAAAAGAAAAGAAGGAAATATTAGGGAAAAGGAAGAAGGCAAGATGGAAGGGGAGACAGAAGGTAATGAAAGGGTGACAATGATCAAAGTCCATTATATCTATATGTAAAATGTATGTTAGCATATGTAATGCATGCCTAGTATTAAAATTAAAAAGTAATATAGAATCTAAAATATATCTATATTATCATATATTATACAACTTTTATTATAACAAATGCTTATTTTGAGAAAAGTTTTCATTATGAAGCTCTGGAACTTGCTATGAAGAACAGGCTTGCTTGGAACTCACAGAGATCGACTAGACTCTGATTCCCTAGTACTGGGATTATGGGCGTGAGACACCATGTCCATCTTAAATACTTCTTTAATAGAACAATTGCAGAAATTGAGCCCAAGTTAAAGTCTAGACCAACTGTTTCCCAATCTTGTTTCTATCACTTATGATGTGACTTTGAACATATTCATTATCCTCTGGGTTAGTCGATTTACCTGTAATACGAAACAATGACATGCATCACAGAGGAAAATGGCTGAGAGTTTAAGTAGGATGGAACCCAGAAAGGAAAGATAATGACATTAAATAGACTAGGCACATCATAAATATCAAAGTACATTGACTAAAATGACTATTACTCTCTCTTTGTGTGCGTGTATACGTTTGTGTGTGTGTGTAGTGTGTCTGAACGTGTGTCTATGCATATGTGTGTGCATGCATGTATGTTGCTTAGAAATATATTTATAATACTTTGGTTCCAAAACAATCCTAGGGGAAGACTTATGCATTTACATCCTCTTTCCTTGGTCTTACATCTAAACTGAGCCACAAAGAGCAGGTTGATACATTAAAGTAGAATAATTAGGAACATGACTATTGGGAAGAAAACGCGGGAGGAAACTGGAACTAGACAGAGGCAGCTGCTCAGCCCTCCAGCCAAGACAGGCTGCCCCCAGGGTCTCCCAGTCACTCTGCATTTGGAGTTGGATGGACTTCTCAGACTTTTTCTATAGACACATTTGCTCTAATTTCTATTTCTTGTCCCTGGCTGCTGGTAACCTCTGCTGGCTCTGTTGACATCTGGCAGCTCTCTGGCTCAGTAACTTAAGTCAAATTACCCTTTTCTCTTTGTTTTAATGAAGATTCCTTTCCATCCTCCGCCTCTGGAGCCAGAGAAAGGACAGAAGGAAGAAGCAAAACCCCTCTGGGGCACAGTCTTACATTTTTGAAAGAATTTATTTTGGATTCACTTTAAAATCCTTTCATTTTGATAAATATAATCGAGCATGCATCTGGAGCCCATCCAGTACATTTGTGAAGACTCTCGGCTTCATCTCAGTTCTCAGAGAGAGAGAGAATAATTCCACGCTTTGCAGCATAATGAGATTTATTTGCACAACGTCCACAGGCATATCCATAGAATGTGCTCGTGGGGAGCAGGGTTATTCAAGTGTGATCACTCGACTTTCCTGCTTTCAGGGAATGTTTGCTATTTGAGATATTTCTTTACGTATGTGTCTCTTAGAGTTCTTTGCTTTCTGATGTGTTCTCCTCTTGGGAGGCTGACTGTGTAAGTAGTTGACTAAAAGCTAATAAATCTGAGGTTAATAGGGCTCCAGACAGCAAAGTACATAGAAATAAGGAGTCTCACTAGCTTCAGAGCATTGTTGAAGAAGGAACTGTCAACATGGCAGCTGATTATTTCAAAGGGCAGGATGGAGCTCAGAAAATGTCCAGAACTGTTTTCACTTCATCGAAGTAGTATCTCAAGTAGTTACATGTCTCTTCCAGGGACTTTGTAATTAAAGAGAAAGGATTCTGCCACCTCAGTGTAGCATAGATTTAGAAGTTAGTCATATATGCGGAGATCCTGGATGGGACAAAACTCTTAAGAATGGAGAGTATTAAGACTCAGATAAGACATAATGCTATGCAAATGGTCTTGTAAAGGGTTAGCATGGTGGAAACTCATGAATGTTTGTGAAAATACTATTACCATTTGTGTGTGTTTTTAAGTGTGTGTGTGTGGCATATATGTATGACCTATTCACTTGTGAGGGTGCAGCTATATACAGAGGCCAGAGAAGGATACATTGTGACCTTTTTAAAAAATAATCATTCTTTGCCTTATTATCTTGAAATAGGGCTTCTCATCGAGTGTGAAATTAGGCTGATCATCAGCAAGCTACAAAGATCATCATCCTGTCTCCATACCTCACTATGCAGGGGTTGTCGTCACAAGCATGTCTATGATCATGAGCGTTGGGGATTCATACTCAGGTCTCTAACCATGTGCAGCAAGGGCTCTTATACCCTGAGCTGTAGAAGGAGCGGTGGGCTGCGTTTCCGCATGGCTAGCTTTACACCCAGAAATAACAACACACAAACTGTATTCATTTAAATACTGCCTGGCCCATTAGTTTCAGCCTCTTATTGGCTAATTCTCACATATTAATTAACCCATTTCTAAAAATCTGTATATCACCATGAGGTGGTGGCTTACCAGGAAAGATCCTAACCTGTGTCTGTCTCGGAGAGGAGAGTCATGGCGACTGCCCCACTGCCTTCTTCCTCCCAGCCTTCTGTTCTGTTTACTCTGCCTACCTAATTTTCTGTCATATCAAAGGGCCAAGGCAGTTTCTTTATTAACCAATGAAAGTACCACATAGACAGATGGCCCTCCTCCATCATTTCCCCCTTTTCTGTTTAAACAAAAAAGAAAGGCTTTAACTTTAACATAGTAAAATTACATATAACAAAACAGTTATCAAGCAAGAATTACAGTTACAATATTTATATCTATTTTATATAGTTTTATCATAACTAAAGAAAACTATAACTAACTATTTATTCTTCAACTCCATCAAAAACTCCAGAAGGATATAATATATCCCAAACCTGTTGTGTGGGTATTTGAAACTCAAAAATAATTCATATTCTCTCTTAACTTTTAGTTCAATCAGGTGGACTTAAATAGCAATCATTTATGGTTGCCTCATGTGGGTGAGGGGGGTTATTCCTACAGTTTCTTTGGCTGACTATGCAGAGAGTAACTCATTTGTCCCTTAGAGAGTCTGAGGAAGATTTGTCATTCTGGATCTGGGGCTGTCTTGCTAGCAGGGAGAGAGTTTCTTGTGATCTGAGCAGGCGATCTGTGATGGAGGTAGAGAAAAGTTTTGCACACCCCTTCATATGAAAACATCAAGTATCTGAAATGCTATACCTCAGAGAAGAAGAGTAAGAAGAGTAACCTAAATGGTGTATCTGATATAGGAATGCACTTACCGAAGCCAGCTACTCTGACAGTGAAGCTATTGGCTTCTCTAAAACTCAAGGCAAGAACTGCCACCCAGAGGAATCTTTCACACTGCTAGGTGAGACGTCCTCATTGTGGAATAATGTATCGGGCAACAATGTACGCTGAAACTTCCATGTGAATCATACATCTCTCAAATTTGTTGGGCAGGAAATTTGTGTATTTATTTCTACCACAACAGTGGGAAGTTTCTGTATCAGTTCTGCCCAACAGCAACTCATTATTTCCTGGGTGTGTATAGCTTTGTACACGACACTAGTTCATATACCTGGAGACAAAAGGGAAATATATAATCAGATCCTTTGGGGTGATGTTCTTTACCACATAGATTTCTCTAGGTACCTCATATAGCCCTGAGAGAGAAGAAAGGAAGAACACCACTGAGAATAATCCAGAACCTCTTGCTCTGGACAGCTCTTCAATATGTATCCTGAGCCAGCTTCTTACTTTGAATTAATTCTTTTATTTACACTTCCTCCTTCAAACAATTCCTCCTTCAGCTTATTACGGCTTATGAATATCTGTTATTATTTTTGAGAGAAGCCAGACACCATTATAATTAATGGAATTAACAAAGGAAAATGAATGCTCCCAAAATCGAAATAGAAGAATCCTTCCTATTCTAATTTCCCCCTTCCTGCCTTGTGTGTATGTGTATGGAGTTCTTTTGTTTTTTGTTTTGTTTTGCCTTGTTTCATTTTTATGTTTATTTGCTTTTCTTGGATGCTTATTATTTTGAACTGGTCAGTTCAAAATATTATTTTGAACCACAATCTACTCTTTTATCTTTGTGATTTTATCTAGCATCCTAGTAACCTAGTAACGATGTGACTGTAGATGAGACTCTTGTATATGTGCATTCGGATATGCTATTTAACCTGTGGCAGAAGACAGCTGCCCTTGTTTTTGACTGATGGTTACTAACATGGTAACCAGCATGTTCACAGCACAGTTTCTGTATATCTCAAACCCAGTGTGTCCAGGTACCTTTTATCCGAGTCACTCTAATCTTCATATCTTCCCTATTCTTCTTCTTCTTCCCATTCTTACTTTCCTGATCCCTTTCTAATACACTCACTGGGAAATGTCTCTTTCCTTGAACTCCTTACACCATTCTAAGTAGTTTACATGGCCTAACTGATTTAATATTAACTCTTGTCCAACGTGTTAATCACCCTCCAATCATTCGAGTTTAACAGATGAGTAAACTGAGGTATAAAAGTCACACGATCCGAAATTCATGTTGTTAGTAATTAACAGATCCATCACTGAACCCTTTAATAGTCTATTTTCTGGAAACATGGGTTTAAGTCCTTATTTTGTAATGCCTAAATTATCTAGGGCTTTCCCTTCAATGTTAAAGGTGCTGAAGGAGCCTGCCTTTTTTTTTTTAAAACTGCCTACTAGGATGTCTTACATATTTGATAAACTCAGTGAATATTTGGTGAAGGATTGATGTCCTTAAATTGTTACTGTATCATTTAGGTGGTTCGGTTGTCCTTGAATTTAAGCAAACAACCTATTAGTTGATGGTCAATATGTTGATGTGTCCAAAGCCTTATTAAGAAGATGGTAAAGCATCTCCCATGCATCTTTCATGTCATCACCTGGCTCCTCCTGCCTGAAGAAGAAAGTGGAATTGGTTTGACATGAAAAATCTTGTGTGCTGCTTCTAAACAACTCAATAACCTCCAGGATTTTACAAATTGATCTTTTCCTTAATGAATTGCCCTAGAAACTTTCAGATTTGAGAGTCAGACTAACTGCTCCATAATTCATGAGTTAGGACTGTTGCTCCTCTTGTAATGCAGGATGAACTGATTAATTTTTTTGGACATTTTGGCAAATCTGATCTGGATGACTAAGTCCCTGGCCTGTTTTAAATCTTATTTCTTAAGTCCTCTGGTAGGAATTGTATTATGTCTCTGACAACAACAGTCTTCATAATGAGAGCTGAAACAAAACAGGCATTAAGCATGTCGATGCTACCCAACCATTTTTCATTTCTCTTTTAAGTGGGGTGAGCATCTACCCTTTATTTTGACTGTAGCTGAAATATGTTTTCTGGTTGCTAAATGCTACATCCTTCTTGCTGAGCCGATCTTGTGTATTGGGAGCATATGCATAGTCTGTGGCTTTAGATGATAGAATTTGGATTCATTTTTTCTTTGAAGGTTAAAGTTTGGGGATTATTTATGATAGCAACACATTCGTGCAAGCATGACCTTTACCTTGCTCATGAAGAAAGGCTGGTCACACAGACAACAACCTACTAAATCTTGCCTCATTATAACACAATGAATGCCCAGGAAAAATTCAGAAGTTCTTGATACACTCAAAATAAACTAATTTTGAAAGCACTTTCTTCTTGCCTGAGGACTATAGCTAAAACAAATTTAAAATAAGGAGTTTATTTCTTCACTCACCCATTTTTGTGATAAATACATCTTGATGTTCTCTAATGTCCTGGAGAACCAGGTGTTCAGTCCAATGAAAACAAAAATGATGAAGAACCCACCCTTGCTTGAGGAGAGTCTGGTGAGAGAAGGCAAATCCATTATGTATCAATGAATATAGGTAATTATAGACACAAAAGTGACTTCCAAGAAACCTTAAAGAAGTCCAGATGCAAAATGCTGAATATTAAAAATGATAGGAGAATGAGATTGAAAATGAGAGTTATGCTCTGATGCAGAAGGATGACAGATGATTCTAGAAGGATAACATTCTATTCTGAAGAGTCCAGAGTAATGTAGAGTGGTAATCTGCTTTTGAAGATTGTGCATTGATTACAGCTATTTACTCCATAGCTCAAGACTGGTGTGTGGTACGTTGTTCCCGCTTACAGAATTAAAAATGTTCTCCCTACCTATTGCTCATATTTGAAGAGCAACCCAAACTCCTAACATTTAAGCCAACTTGTGTTCGTTTGTGAGCTGTTTGTAAAACAGGACTCAAATAATCTTTAATGTACATTTGGCAGGAAATGGCCTTAAAAGTAATTGTGGGGCCCAAACTTTCTCTGCTGATTAAAACAGAATCATGTTTTATTTAAGACATTGTGAGACCATGGCTGGAGATGGGATTTGTAGAGCTGATAGAGGCAGGGGTAGCAGAGCAGAAACAGGGAGATGTAATTCACAAATATCTGAAATGCTGATGGATGAGGATGGTTGCGATCTTGATATGAAGCATCTCTGGGACAGTGTGTTTACTTAGACACAGGTTATGTGTAGTTTATTTGGGCTGATAGAACAAGCTACTGGTGATTTGGGGGGGTTAGATATAAGAGAACTGAATTTTTCAGTTTGGAAATAGAGAAGTACAAGACTAAGGTGCTAGCAGAATTGGTGCTTGGCAAAGACTTGCTTCAGGGTTCACAGATGGCAGCATCTTTCTGTAACACTAACACCACTTAATGGAAGATAACTCTTTCTGGCATCACTCTCATATGGAAATTGATTCCATTAATCAGTGGTCCACTCCTAAAGACCACACCAAATGCCATCACATTTAGATTGGATGTCAATCCTATTTTTACCTGCTTTTCTGTTGCTAGAATCCGATGAGTTGGTAGAAGCAATCTAAGAGAGAAAGAGTTTGTTCTGTCACTACAGGGATGTCAAGATGGCAGTAACATGAAGAAGCTGGTCATCTCACACCCACAATCAGGAAGAATGGATGAATGAAAGCCTGGTCCCGCTCAGCTCCTCTCTATACGTCTATTTCCATATTCCGAAGCCCAGGGAGTTGTGCCACCTGAACTAGGTGGGTCTTACCACCTCAACTAACCTAACATAGCCAAGGCAGATGTGCTTAGAAGATGGCTCAATCTAGGCAACCATCACAGGCTTCACGGGCACACCTCACAGCCCATCTCCCATGGGTTCTAGATTCTGTCAAGTTGACAACAGTCACCATCAATATATGGATTGGAGGGTGGTCATAGAGAATAAAACAGTATCACAGTGTGTTGAAATACATATATGTTGGTATGTCTGTTCTTTTAATTTAATCTATAAAAATTTAGAACGTATTGTACTAGAAACAAACAAAAAATTAAACTCTTACACAGGAACGGTTTCCATAATCCTGAAGAGCTGTAGTTTTTAATACCAGAAGCCGCATATATAAAAGAATCTTGCCATTCAGAATGTGTTTGAGTAGACTACTGGGTTTATTAGAGAACTGGGGCATATTATTTGGGGACAAAATAGTAAAACACACAAAGAGGAAAATGAAAACAGAACCCATTTTAAGAACTTATATCTAAATGGTATTTTAAAATGTTAAAACAGAAAATGTGAGTACAATGGATTGAAAATTAAGAAAAATACTATGATGCATGGTTTAATAAGACTTAGGCTGATGAAAAATGTTCAGGTAGAGACATTGATCATTTTGGTGTTAAGAGACGGCAGTAGATAGAATGCCACATCAAGGCTGTAGCTCTTACGGTTGTGCTACGGTTACGACTTCTTCTGCTGGCGATGCTTCTGCTGTTGGGAGTTGAACCCAGAGACTCCTGTGTGATAAGTGCATTCTCTCCCACTGAGTCACACAGTCAGCTCTGAGAAATAAGAGGCCATTCTTTGAACTACGTCCAGAGACTCATGTTTAAGAGCTGGCTTTGTTATGTGCCGAGTTCAGGGAAGTGAGGAATTCATCTTGAACTCTAGTTTTCTCCTGTGTACAAAGAAAATTGCATCGTGTATTTTCTGAGATGCCCCTTAATTTTATTATGATGTAATTTTGGGAATTGATGTAATAGAAGGTGAGAGGAGGAGACACCTGGTTGCATCCTGGTTGGGCCAACTGGGCTGACCAGCTGATCCCCCTTCCTGTGCCTCACCCTACTTTCGGCCCTAAGTTCTATCAAAAAGGTGCCCCTGGAAAAACTACCTGATGGTACCCTGCTTCCTGGGACATTTCCTGCTGTCCACTGTATCTCTCCTGAAGCTCCCAAGTATGAATCTAAAATGTGCTTCTTTCTAAGGCTCACCCTCCACAGTATGTGAACTGTAGTCTTCGAGTTTGAAACACATGAATCCAGAGGCCACTGATTCAGTGGAAGTTTAGGAAATGAAGAATCTGGCACCATGAGTTTTGGGGAAAAACTCATCTGAAGCAAGAGTCAAGGGCTGCTTTGAACTCAAAGACACGCAGATTTCCCCAACCCAATAGTGTCTTTGAGTTCAAAAAAAAAAAAAAACTCTTCATGTTCTAAGGCAAGGTTATGGCTACTTTGGAGGACTGGATCCACCTGAAGTTAAAGAGAAGGAAGCGTGGCTGGAGTCTCTTGGCATCTCTTTTCTAAGCCCAAGTATTACAGTGGCTAAAACAGTGGACTGTTTGGTAATTTAGAAATGTGATCTAACATCTCCGAGACATAGTTTCCTTCTTGATGCAGCTACACTAATTCGATCATAGAGCAGGCTAGAGGATTCAAGGAAATCATGTGAGAAACATTTCTTACGGGTACTAAGGCAGGGTAGAAAGCAAGCAAGAGTTCAGGGGGTGTGGGAAGGGAAAGGAGTCTCTGACCCTGGCATGTGATTGAGAGTCTTCTGCCATCTGCAAATCAAGAATTCCAGCACAATTTACATTTGCTGTGGAGGCTGGCTGCACAGAGAATGTTGCAATGAAACAGCAACAAGCCAAGCTTAAGGCCTATGCATATATAAATGGATATATGACCTTTTGCCTTTTGTAGTTGTAAACCAGCAATTTTCTAGGAGTTGCATATGGAAGACTATAAATTCCATTTACAGATAAAAGACACATCTTAACCTCATTGCGGAACCATTGTGACACCGTTTTGATAGGGGCACAATGCTAGGGCCACTGAATAGTCTCTGTTATAAGGACATATTTGTATCTTATTCTCTAGGAAAGGAGTACGTCTCTATGCCCAGACTGCTAACCGTTTGTCTTCTCTGAGTTAACTGTCAGACTAGATGTCATACAAATGACCAGCTCAGGAGAAATGCAGGCCTCAGCTGCCCTGCAGTTTGCCACCAGCTTTCCCTGAAGGGGGAAAAGATAAGGAGAGAAACACCAGCGCCATGAATCTGAGGTGGGACTCCAAGACCAGAAGGAGCTCTGGAGACGGAACTCTGGGGTGCTTGCCTTTGTCTCCCCTTCCTCTATGCTCTATTGGTGAAAGATGAGATGGAAGACAGCTCCCTAGAATACTAAGCTGTGGTCTTCTTGGGGTTTAGGCTCTTTGAGTGACATGTGGTTTAAAGATTCTGTTCCTGATTTTTTTGCTTGTGTAATAGGCAGCAGGGTCACTTAGAATTTTACCTGCTCAGACCATACTAACCCAAGGCAACCCCAGGAAGCACCTTAGCATTTGCAAATAAATTAAAATGAGTAGTGCCTCTAGACAGCAAGAACAAGAAGAAACCATACAAACCAAAGAGATTATTTAGAGACCCTTTGAATACTGCAACTTCAGAAGCCATCAGTGCTGTGTGTCCACTACGAAGACACATCAGCAGTCTCTCCTGAGAAGCCCTCATCCACCCTTGGATATGCACTGTCTCTTCTTGAATACTCCTCTGCCTTTTTGATCTTCTGTCTTAAATCTATGATAAAGCCTCTTATTAAATTCCAACTCTGGTTCATTTCTGACTTGTCCTAAAGTCCTTTTCTATGGTGAAGTCAATAATTCCAGCTTGACCTGAGTAGGGTATTGCAAAAGAAAGTCTCAGGCTGCTATAGGATGGGTGGGGCAGTGTGGAAATGACTCTGGGACACACCCCATTGCTACAGAAAACACTTAAAGTCACATACTTTGCCTCAATTTTAAATTCTTAATGATACTTATTTCTACCCAAGGGTACTGGGGAATGCTGAACAGAGAGACTGAGATGTTTTTTAGTAACTAATTGAGAGCCTGAGGCAGCTTTTACATCCTAGCTTCTAGTTAAGCAAGCAAACTCAACTCAGTATAAACATTCATTTGGCAAGGCAACCGGAAGTCACCAATTAACCCCTAACAAGACATATATAAATTATAGCCGCTAGCATTTAACTATGGGCTTTCCACTCATATGATCCAAGCAGGTAATACTTTAATCAATCAAATATATTCTTTGCCTTGACTCCATGATCACTGTCTGGCGCCTTCCTCTGTACTACTTTGGAGCACAGAGCTTCCTGAAACTGGGGCTGCCTGGCCCAGGGACCATTATCTTCTCACATAAATTCTAAAATCTTAACTTGCCTGAGTTTATCTTTTAATGAATGATAGATAAGGGAGAAAAAGGACACTAAAGCAAGTTTTTCTAGCTGTGTAGTTTCATCTAGTGTCTCTTTTTCCATCAATCTTAAGTGTATGCCCTTCGAAAGTGTGGCCAAGTCCTGGACTTTTGAAAGAGTAAGCAAAGATAAACTTAGAGGGAATGGGCTAGTTACAAGATATGAAAGTTCCTGAGTACTCGCATACATCCAATTATTCAACTCCTAGCTTTTTCCTTCACATTTCAATGTGCTGAAAATAATTTGATTGTTTTGTATTAAGTGGATTTACTTTTGGGTGGAAAGGGTGCTTTAAGAAATCACCTGTCATGACCATAGCATAAGGGAATCTTTTCTCTAAAATTAAGTTGTATTTTTTTCCTTTAATACTGTAAATTAAATGAAGGGAGAAATTTAAGCAATGGGTTCTTAGTCTTAGCTTGCGGTTCATGCATACATTATTCATTTGTCTTTGCTCTCTGTTGAGGCCCACATAAAAGAAATTGCACCCAGAAGAAGCCAGGTGTGCACTGGACAACATAGGTTAGGTTTGGCTCAGGTGACGGCTTCCAAATAGGACTGTGTGCTATCTATAAAGAGGTCTTCCCTGAAGAATTTGAAAGGAGCCTTTTTTTTCCCTGTTCCTGTTTCTTTCTGTGCAGTGGAAACTGAAAAAGTGTGGATGTGTGCATGGGTAGGAGATGTTGGGAGATGCCGGCTCTCCAAATCCTTTCTATCCAGTGTAACTCGTCAGTTTAACCCCAAAGGGGAAGGGTGCTTCACAGAGAACTGTTATCACCAGAGCCAAGTTAATGACAAGGAGCAATTAAGCATTTCTATGGTGGGTAGTATTCTGTGTCTGTTAGCTATTATTAAACTTATTGAGTTTTTGAAGGGATTTATCTCTTGTTGCCTCTCTTTGCCTTTGGCTCAATAGGGCAATGAAATCGGAATTGCATGCCTGAGACAACATGGGGCTTTGCCACAGAATGAAAGATGTTACCAATTTAGCTTGCAGACCACTTCAAAGTCAAGAGGAAGAACAGATGGGCTGGCATTGGGAAACTCTCCTACTTGCTTAAATGAAGATAATTCATAAAATAATAAAGATGGGAAATTGATTTTAAAAATTAAGCAAATATAATTCAATTTTTAAATTTATATTGGCGTATATCTTAGATATTAAAGACGTTTGATTTAAGATGAACCAAAATGTGGCATTGAGTGCTTCCTATCTATGTTGTGAGCCATGGCTTTCAAAATTAATGAACAGAATATGTGGACTGCTTCTAAGGAAAGTATTGGATTTGTCAGAATGAGTCGTATATCTACACATGTGTAAAATATGTGCATTTATATACTTAATCTTTTTCTATATATTTGTAGAATGATATTGATATTAGATGTATATCAGAAACCGCTGAGAATTAATATTAAAGAGTGAGGTATGAATGCTACTGCAAGGACACTGCATGCAAGAAGCACTGCAAATGATGTCGAAAGCATTTCAAGATGAGGTTAACATGAATTGCAGCGTGAGAGTGAAAGACGGGGCATTGAGGTGCAGAGGGACGAATGAACGTGGGACTGGAAGGAAGAAAGCAACTCGTCAGATATGACAAAGGGGCTTGAGCCAAAGTAGAAGTGAAAGCCAGGGAGACATTAAAAAAAAATCTTAATAGAGTGTAGTATTTCTTGCGTTAGAATTGTAAGAGATCAAGCAAACCTGGGTGATGAGCTGAGGGACTAGGCGAGTTGGAATTAATATGCCAATACAGGGCTCTGAAGGGAGGGTATCATATTTAGTGCATGGGGAAACTTAAAATTGGAGATAAGATTCTCCCCTGATATTATTGCACATGGTTAAACTTTTGATTTAGAATTATTTGGAATGATGACAAAAGCTGAACGATAAAATACCATAATGTGGACAAGTCTACTGTTGAGTTCTAAAGGTGAAGAGAGATTGGCATGGAAGTTCTTGCAAGTTTGGTTGCAAAAATATTTGCAAAACGTTTTCCAGGCCCAACTCTGTGCAATAGACAAGCCTGTCATCTTGGAGTTTACGCTAAGGATGTCTGAAACAGATGCCCGTTAACACTCTTGTCTAGAGGAACACTTATCCTTGTCTATAAATTGACTCATTTTCATTTTTCTCTCTTCCCACTGGGTAGGAGGAAAATGTAAACTTGTGAATGAGCAAAGGTCCTTCCACTTGGGCTTCAGCCTTAGTCATTATCTCTCCTCATGGGTTAAATCTTCAGTGAACTTAGAACTGTGTGCTCCTCAGGGGTGGTCCAGATGACGTTTAAAGAAGATATATTTTTTAAAAAAAATGAAATCATTAATATTTAACATTGTAGAAGGCTTATTTTGGTGGCCTTATGATCATGAAAAAGACTGGGGGGTGGCGCAGAGGTCAGAGATTCTTCTCTAAGAAAGGGACATTTCTGATGAGACCTGAGGCATGGCTCAGATTTAAGTGGGAATGGGAAAGGAGTGTTTCAGGCAAGGAAAGGTAGAAGGGAGGAAGGTGGCTTCTCTTTGTGGAGTGGAAACGGTATGTGAAGCGGAGTATGTGAAGCGCTGGAATAGGGTAAACAGTAAGGAAGTATGGGATGTAAGTGTGCTGAACCCAAATCAGATCAAGAAATACTCATTCACTATGGTGGAGCATGTGGGACTTTGACCTTAGTGCCAAGGCAGCCACCACGTGTGTATACCTGCTACTGCTAGTTGAGAATGATGGGCATTCCAATAGCAGTGGTACTTCTTAGTGTGTGCTCCTTTGATGCGAGAATTTTTATGTGCTGTTTTTTTTTTTAATTCTTTAAAAACCCAGTGAAGTAATAATTGCCAATGTATTGAGAAAGCAGAAGTATTCTAGGGATCATATGAAATGTTTCACGAACAATAAAAACATTTAATTACTCACACATGTGCACTCGTGTGTGTGTGCGTTTGTGTGTGTGTGTGTTTGTGTGTGTGTACATGTACATAAGAGGACAACTTGAAGGAGTCAATTCCTTTTCTCTACCATGTGGGTCCTGGAAAGGAACTCAGACTGTCGGGCTTGATGAAAAGCAATTTTTACCTATTGAACTATTTCACCAGTCCTTACAAAGATGTCAAATCTCAAAACAAATCTTTAAGGGTGACCCATGAGCTTTCTATTGTTCTGATACACTTCAGCTCAGACTTTAAGATGACAGAGTTAAGTGAGGATGGAGTTGAAATGCCAGAGTTCATATGCAAACCCTTGACGATTCAAGCTCTACATTGCTCCATAGTTGTAGACATATGGTATGCCTAGCTGGATAAAGGACCCAACAGTGCTAATGGTAGAGAATGTGAGATCAATAATAAAGAATTAAACATTCCTTATATTCCAGCTCCATGAGCTCAGGTTAGGGCCAGTTCACACAGCTGACTTCTTGCATTCTACCTGACGTGTCTGTTCTCTGTGGCGTTTGCATTTATGTTATCTGCTTTGGTAGCCTGGGGTTTCCATAAGGACAATAGCAGACTTCCTGGCTTACATCCATCACAATGTATTCTCTCCCCATTCCAGAGTCCAGAAGTCCAAGTCATGGTGTCAGCTGGGTCATGTTTCCTGTGAAGGATCTGTGGAGCTCCTCCTTCTTCTTGTGCGTCTCTACTCTGTGTATCTTTCCTAAGGACACTTGTCTTGGGATGAAGGGTTAAGTCATCCAGGAGGCTCTCATCCCAGGTCCTGCCTTGATTACATCTACACATTTATTTTCAAATCCAGTCCCATACATAGATTCTTCATCATATACTCACAATTTTCTGACTTACCTGTGTACTTCACCCCAGGACTCTCCCACCCATGCTCTGAAAACAACAAGCAATAACGAAGTACCAGATCATGGTCAATCAAGTTGTGATAGCATGCTTCCTAGAGGCAGGAGACCTCCCTGCCCAGTGCTCTGCCATGGTTCAAACTCCATACCTAGTGCAAAAAGGCTGAAGGTCCATAGAAAACCATGTGACAACTTCTCTGTTAATTGGGGGGCGTTTGTAATACTACACAAGACCATACAATTTCCCTTCCCTCATCGACAGGGAGCAATATACACAACTCTATTTTCTGTTCCCGTTTGTATACAGGGCATTAAAATTTGTTGTTATTGAACCGGGGAGTGAAAGATGTGTCTGGGGTATCAGCAACAGTTATGACTCGAAGCTTGTTTCGTCTTTCTTCTTTAATTTGTTGGTGTTAGCCCAGTGAACCATAGTGGGAAGGATCATCCCACAGCCCTGAGTTACCACGCTCTGTCTTCATTCATACATCAAGGGATCTGTAAGAAGGTTTAGGATGTGCTCAGAATGAGATTCTGTAATCTGACCTGTAGATCAAAAAAGTGCTAATAAGTGGCAATCAATCCATCAGCCAACAAATGGTTTTATTTTCACTCCGTGTGGGTTTCACGCTTAAAGGGGAGATAGATAATTAAGACTTCATGTTTCAAAATATTAAATATTGATTTGTAGACATTTAGCAGCAGGCGTAATGCTCTCCTGAGGGATGACAACAACTGTCTCAAAGATTATAAAAGGTTTTATTTCTCTGGGTAGAATTTAGCATTTATTTCTTATTTAAAAGATGTGAAATGAGAGTTAGTAAAATATTATATCAAGGAGATAGCTCGGAGCTCTGCAGATGGATGTCATGTCTGCCGTGTGTGGCTGGCCAGAGCTAAAATAAAACCGCTTTGCTGGTTTCATATCGGCTTTTGGTTTATTGAAGTGTCAGAAGGTTTATAAGCTCTTCAACTCAAGTTTTGATTGTTTTATCCAACCACTGTCACTTCTTATCAGAATTAAAGGCAGAAATCAAAGAGAAGGCCCAGGGGAGGAAGATTTCCGAGTGTTGGTCTTTGCTGTCAGCGTTGTAGCGTGGCCACTCTCTTGACGGGCCTCTTTCTTGACACCACAGAGTAATTAGGGAGATTTTTTATAATAGGCTTCACCAATTAGTTAATGCATTTTATGATTAAACACTGCTTTGTTTCAGCCTCAGAGAAACTGCCTACATGAGTTAACACTGGAGCTGGGGCTGGCGTCTTGAGCCCGCGGAGAGAGGACAGGATGGGGGTCAATGTCAAGTCAGTTTTGATCTTCACAAGCCCTCCGGTCAGGAGTCTGCGCTAGTGCAGGTGTTCAGGACACCGGCAACCTGTGCAAAATGGAGATTTCACATGGTCACCTTGAAGTCAGTAGACCCCACACAATGTGGCGGTGCCATGATACCTTAGAAAATTTCATGTCTTTAAAAAAGATTACTTTATTGTTCTGTTATATAGATTACATATATTATGCTATTATATTTTGCACGTGGTGTCATGTATTATATTGTTATGCATAAAATATCAATTATATAACCATTATGCTATTCCATGATGATGTGTATTAGATAGGTCATTGTATAATTATATTACCTCTTTTGATTGACAACATGTTTAGTTAAGGAGAAATGCATCAGTTTGAATGCATGTAGGGAAGTTTGCAAAATATTCTTAAGACTCTGTTAATAACTAACATAGAAAATCCTCTAAAGTTGCCAAGTTTCCCAGTGGGGCTATCACATTTTTCCAGGTAGAATGCAAGCTTCATTTTTATTCATGCTGTTTAATTTGTTTCCATAAAAACAACTATGGCATTAGAGCTTTATGCCTTTTGGCTTATTGATGCAAATTTTTATAGTTGGTAAAAGAAATAAAAAAGTCTGGCCTTCCAAGGCAGAATTCTTTTGCTAAGATAAGACTCAGGGGGTGGAGCTGAGCTGAGAGGGAGTCTGGGTCTGTCTTCACCTCAGACTGTGAAGAAAGTTCACCATCCTTGGAGGGGTCTGTGGAGTGCATCTGGGCATCCAGTTTGTTCCCGTTGTCTCTTCCCCTTTTCTGGATTCAGAAGCTTCTCAGCCTTCCTTCATTGCTCACTTGAACACCAGGAAATAGTGATAGTACTTGAAATAAAATATTCAGAATTTGGACCAAAGTTGTGCCATCCGAATACTAACCGGGTCACTGACCCTAGTAAGCTCCTGCGATCAGACTAGCCCAACTAAATTCTGAGGAGTTTACAAGTGGTGAAATTCTTATAAAATTTATTTTCCGTACAATGCATCACTTCACCCTTTTTTCCATGATGCTTCCAAGGCCTGGATAGGGTAATATAGATGTACAATTTATGGCTGGGCATTCAACAATCATTCATTCGTTGTACTTTGTCACCACTGACCACTGCGAAAAGAAGCTTCTCTGATCAAAGCTGACAGTAGTACTAATTCATAGCCATAAATATAGCTCTTTGGAAGCCATGTAGCAAATCAACAGCAGTAGCTTCATGACCAGAACCAATGACCTTAGCAGTGATTGGACTTTTGACCAGGTTTACGGTACCAGATATGAATTCTCCCTTGTGGAGAGACCCTCAGATCTAGTTAGAAAATGGGTGGTTATCTCATAACAGGCTTGGTTCTATTGTACCAGAAGGCCCATCTTGGGTTTCATAAGCTAATTTCCTCTATTTCTCTAACATTTATTAATGTGGTGATTTGAATGAGAACGGCCCCTGTAACCTTGTATTTGAATACTTGGTCCACAGTTGGTGGACCCGTTTGGGAAGGATTAGGAGAAGTGGCTTGCTTTGAAGAGGTATGTTACTGGGGGTAGGTTTTGAGGTTTCAAAAGCCCAGGCCATTCTTGGTTAGCTCTTGCTGGCACCACTCCTAGATAAAACACCATGAACAGGTCAACTTATAGAAAAAGCATTTAATTTGGAGCCTAGGATTCTAGAGGGTAAGAGTACATGGTCATTGTGGTGGAGGGCACGGCATCAGGCAAGAAGGCATAGTCCTGGGCAGTAGCAGAGTGCTTGCTTCTAGACTCACAAGCGTGAGGCAGAAAGAGCTAACTGTAAAGAAATCATAACCCATTGCCATAAACTGTGAAGAGAAATGAGTGAGAACCCCAAAATCCAAGTTGTAGTCATGACATCACCAATGGAAGCTGTCCTCTGATCTCTATAAACAGTATCTCTTTCCTATTGACTTTTTTTTTTTGATAAATCAATCACTCCACAGGGCTTTAGAACTGATCATTAAAGAGGTCGAGACAAACAAATTAAGTTCACGTTTTTGTGCTGAAAATTTCTACTCTGTAAATCTACAGTGTTAGCCCTGGGACTCCACAATTCTCACATGCTTTTGACGACCCCATTGTACACAATCTAAGACAAAGTGGCCAAGACTTAATGAATAGCCTTGTTGTATATGAAATTGATTTTTGAGCAAACATTTGTTTGGTCACTCCTCGTGTGAAACAGACATGCAGGGTCACAGCCCATTATAGTTTGCTTATTTAATAGGTATATTCATTTTAGAATTTTCCATTTCAATAGTTGTAGGTTCAATGGATGCCTTTCAGGGCTATCTTCCACTTGTCATGAAACACTTAAGAATTAAAAATGCTTTCTTTTAAAGGCACATCCTTTTTTATTAGACATTTGAATGTATCACATTGTTTTATCAGCCATCATAGCAGAGGATGGAATACAGAAGTGACAGAAAATCCATTTGACGGAGAAAATGGGCTCTCTCCCTATGTGTGTATGATTGCGCGTGTGTGAGCAACATTACAGAAGTCATCATAAAAGGGCAGGCATCTTTTAGCATCATGATGGTGAATCATAAAATACAATGCAATTTAAAAAATATGGCTTGTTTTGGTCACTTGGTTATTTCATACTAGCAGCAAATAGAAATGTACTAAGACAAGAGAAATTGCATTAGATTGCTGCTTAAGACTCAGAATGGATATGTTTGTGTGTGTGTGTGTGTGTGTGTGTGTGTTTGTGACTTGTGTTTAACAAACGAAATGGAATTTTGGAAAACATTATATATTAGGAAAAGAATAAGAAACAATGCAACTAGAAGTAAACATTCATATTTTATTTTAAACATATATTTTAGTAATCAAAGAAGCACCTGTGGTTTCCAAAAGAGAAACATTGAGTTTACATTAAATGGAATATTTAAAGCTGTAAAGTTGAAGTGGGAACTCACAGCAATTATCATCTCCTCTAATAATTGAGATAGCATTTCCTAGTGTGTACGAACAAATCTCTAATGTATATAATTACGTTCACATTCATATACAGCCTTGGAAAAAATAAAATACCACACCAAAGAAATAACTTTTTCTTTGAGATCTTCCAGGAGATTTGTATTAGACATGCAAATTCCTTGTGTTTCATAGGTGACATAGGAAGTATTTGCTATTTCTGTAACACTAAACCTTCGAGGCTGACAATAATGTACCCCACAGAGAGAACATAGGATACATTTAATAAAGTATATTTCATTTACAGTTCTAGATATGTTCATTTTGCTGGCAATGACATTTCTCCCAGTCACGCCTCTGATGGATGCGATCTCCAAGTACATTTTAAATAGAACAACTGAATGATACACTCAACAGAATTTATGAAGAGGAAATAGACATATTTTAGCATGGGAGAATATTTATGCATTATTTAACAGCAATAATGTTTGAATTCATACATTATGCAAATACAGTTATAATCAGGAAAATGAAAGAAGTTGGACTGCTGCAGTATCTTCAACCCACCATTAGGTACTTATTTGTGCATAACATTTTACGCCGCATGATGCTTTTCAATGCTGCAGGGTGTCACTCCAAGAGAAAAGTTATTAGAAATTAACTGAGTGTAAAGTGAAGAGTTGATGACCCCTGATTGTTACCTTGATATTGACTCATATCAATTCATCCTCACACAAATGTCAAAGTGTGAGTGATAATTAAGAGGGTATTGGAATCAAATGCATCTCAGTCAAATGCTGTCCTCGTGATGGCTTCCTTTGTCTTTGGTCAGATGTCGTTGGACTTTACTTATTTGCCTAGTAATTCCTACCTATGTGGAAGCACAAACCTCAACATTTTGTCCAAATTTTGTCCTTGTTTATGCCAATAACAATTAGTCCCATAAAACTACACAGAGATAGACACCATTAAGTTTCCTACTGTACAGAAGAGGACACTGGTTTGTCCAAAGTCAATATCTCCAACTCAAATCCAAACCTTGGTTTTGAATGCAGAAAGTCTGTATTCTAAAATCTTGATGTCATATGGTTTATACTGCCATGGCAGTTATTTTTGTCCCAATTTTTTTCCTGCATTAAAAATGACATCAATGTAGCATGTCCTTTATTCCCAGTCCAGTGTCGGTACGGCACAGGGAGGCAAAGTAGTGTAAGTAAAGATGTTGCTCCCCAGGGGCTTCTCGCTACCAGGGAAGGTAAATAAAATTGTACTGTGTGATAGGAAACAGCTTAGCAGGTAGAGAGAGGATCAGAGATACCACCGAAAAGTCATGGAAGTCATGTTGACGAATGTACATGTGTGACTGGATACTGGATTGTTAGGCACCTGTGACTGGCAGTGGACCACCTTTTTTGTCTTTTCATTACCCATGAGCTCTCAGCCCGAGAGTCCGTGGATAGTAGAACACTAGAGCAACTTAATGCACTTCGGAAATTAGGTCACGTGCTCTTAACACAGGGGCCGAGTGACCTCCAACCACACTGATGATTTCTCAGCGTAGATTACAGAAGACACACCACTCCCTGACTCTAACCAGAAGCAATGACTTATACAGTGTCTTATAAAACCCCAACCCTTGCTCCAGAGAAGTAGATTTGATATGTGAAATTATGTAACATTTCAAGGTTCTGTAACGTAAAATCCACTCTGGGACCTCACAAAGGACTTTTCCATGAAAGGAGACCAGTGGGGCGGCTGCAGCAGTGCCTGGCCCAGACAGAGGCTCTTGGGCTTTTTAGTCTTCACCCCTTTGTTCTGCTTTAAGGATTGTGTAATTCTTAGGCAGGTTTCGCTCACAGTTGTTGCTTGTATATATTATACCAATCTATGCTAGTAAAGGAAACTAAAATTAAGGCTCTTAAAATGTAATTAAAAACAAAATTACCAATTATTGCTAATACATATACATGGCCATACTTTCTAGATTAAATGAACAAAAATTACCGACAAGCGTGATTTTACATTCTCACAAGTCTCCTTACTGTGTGGTTCACTGTTCAGGTTTCTGGGGTTTCACATCTCTTGTGCTTTCCCGCTGATGGGATGTATTCTTCTGGTTGAAAAACGTAGAGAACAACCCGTTCCCACACAGCGTTGAAGCAGGAGAGGGAGGTCACGATGGGGAATGGTTAATGAAGCTCATATTCTCTAAAATCCTATGGTCTGGCCCTGCATTCTGAGACCTCTTATCTTCACATGTTTTTTTTTCTTTCTTTCTTTTTTTTTTTTAAAGTAACATTTTGTGATGGTCATTCATTTGAAACTGTAAGTTCACTGAGTTATGCATATCTTTAGGATCTTGACACAGTTCATAATACAACATGAAAATTCACTCACTGAAACCTCTACCAATTCCAAAGTCCTCAAGTACTGGGAAACTGGTAACCTCATTCTGTGGCTACCTGTTCTCCCAAAGTCTGCTTTTCATTTTTAACTTTATAATTTTATTAACAACAGCAACAACAACAATAATAGCACATCAGTTACTTTTCTTGACAGATGCACTTCATTTAATTTCGACAAAAATGCCCCCCCAATACACAATATTGTATCATCAGAGCTTTTCAGCCATTCTTTGACATAAAAATTGTTGAAGGAAGTGTCTTGTTCAGGTCGCAACAGTGTATCACACAAGCTGGAGTCAAAGTATGTATGTTTATTGGCAGCAAGAGTGTTTCATGTCCACCTCCAATTCCATAATCTCATCTTTTAGAAAGTATACTCAAAAGGAAAATATAAATAATGTCAACACCTTTACTGGATCATCAAGTTTATTCCTGGGTGAAACTTGTGTTTGTTTTTTGTTTGTTTGTTTGTTTTTGTTTTTTGTTTTTTATATGAGTTAGTGCAGTTGAAAAAAACAATGGTTTCGTTGAATGGTAACCAATCTGACCCACTTTTCCCACTCACTGTAAAATTTCAAGCAGTCAGCAAACAAAAGGACAAAGATTATTTTAGGATTATAATGGAAATGGTGCAAGCTTGCAGATACTTTCAGAAGCTCCTCCTGATCCCTGGTGTTGTACATTTGGACTTGTGGACTGTGGACTAATGGTATGGAGGGTAGGAAGAGTGTAGGGGCAGATGTTAAGTAAAGGCGAAAGATTGTAGCTAGCGTGGTTAAAGTACGGGGAACAACTGCAGTGTTCCAAGATGCCCACTATACCAAGTTTAACTCTGGACCACCACGAGGTGGATGCAGGCCTCATCTGGCAGTTATTCTTCTAATTGCAACTTCTGCTCTTAGCACATTAATCACAGCAATCTCTACTTCTCTGGGTAGAATTTAAAGAAAGACTGAGCAAGAAGTGGCAGGGAAGAATTATATTCCTCTAGTTCAAAACAGAGATTTGAAGAAATCTTGCAAAATCAAAAGTCTCTTGTAAGGAGTGAGCTTGTAATGTGAACACATTGGCTTCAGAGTGGAGCGTTAAGGTCCTTCTTGTAGAGGGAGGACCAGAGGAGCAGAATAAAAAAGAAAGATCTGCAGTAATTAAAGCTAAAGTGGAGATACAGAGCCATGCTTGTTATTTGGAGCATCCATAGCAGTGTGTACAGGTTGCCTCATAGGAATCTATTGGCATTTACATTACAAATCTCATTTCTACAGAGGTCAGAGCTTGAACTGAAACTCACTTGTGGTGGAGACTCCCTGCCTTCCTGTGGGCCCGTGCCATGAACAGAATGCTTCTTTGGTTTATTTCGGTTTTCTAAACAGTGTAGGGTGTCCTGACAGTGAATCAACTGTATGTAATATTTTTCTTCTATGTATCAGTGGTCATCTTGAAACACGAGGGTTCCTTGCACGAGGGTGGGATCCTGTATAACACACAGACCACTGATAAGGAGATAATGCTGTGAAGCAGGTTAATGAGAAAGATTATTACCAGTCATTCATCTTTCCACCTCGGAGGTGAAGACCATCTTCCTGGGAGATAGCAATCCGTGCCCTTGTAAAACTACCGGGACGCTTTACCCACCAAGATTATTGCCATCTGGATGGAAACTTATGGTAGAAATTCACCCCGAGCTTCAGATTTCATTCATACTTTCTGATTTCCCTGGCGCCACCAATTTGCTAAGTTTAAGTCCATTTTATAGATGTTTCATATCGGCCAAAACTCATTTTGAAGATGAAGTTAGCATTTGGCAGTGTTTTCTGTCAAAGCCTCTTGCAAATGGAGTTGCTGCACGGTGGGGATGGATGAAGGATGTGATCTTCGAGTTTATTGACTATGAAACATGGTGAACAACATGTGCACTCCTGGAAGAAGAAAAAACCAGGACCGGAGCTTTAACTTGCCCTGCTCTTCTTCCATCAGGGATGCAAAAACCCAAACAAACAAACAAATAAAACAAACTAACAAGGAAAACCCCAAATCCTTACATCTCTTGTGAGGCAGAATGAATATGGCCCATGAAAAGGCAATGGGAAGAAAGGATAGTTTTTGGCTCCCAATGAAGACCATACCTCTGTTGTATTTCTAATATTGAATCTTTGCTCTTAAAGGAGGGAAATCTCTCCACACCTTGCCCATTCCAAACTGAAATGTGAACCCCAAAGCAGCAAACTTCATAGTTTTATTATTAATAGCACTCTCACTAATGCGAAAGTTGACACATTATCTGCCTGGCTGTTTCTATGAAGAAGCCGCACAAATTGTATTCAGCGACTTAGTTACATAGCTGCAGCAGTGTGTGTTTTCCGCTCTTCTTTACATCTCGACTGCATATTGGAATGAAGCATTATTTTGGCCTACTTCTGAGTCTTTTAATATGCAAACTTGAATCAACATCAAAGGACAAATCAGCTAGCCTGATTTTCCACACTACGGACCTTTGCATTCCTACTAAATATTATCACATTGATTACTCCTATGTTTAAGATTCAATGGCGTCCTGCTGAGTTTTTTGCTTTTTTTGTTCATTAATACACAATATGGCCTTGTATGCTCTTCTTATTTTCCAACGTTCTCCTAGAAGTCCTGATTTTTGCTTCTAAAATGCATCAGTTATTAAATGTCTAGTTTTAAATATCATCAAGGGTTTTCTAGGATCACGTTGTGAATGACACTTTAATTATTTTAAGCCACCATTTGTTATGCAATTGAGCAAGGCGTTAGCATTGGCGTTTCCTTCATGGGCTAGAATGGAACGCTGTAACTTGCCGTCAATCCTGCAGGACTCTAATCCGAAACCGTGTTTTGAGAGCTTTACTTTACTGTAGAATGCACACATCCTGTCTCATAAGAAAGGCATCACAGAGAGGGCCTGCTAATTGATTTTTCCTTAAGAACAATCTGTTTCTCTTTCAGTTTATTTTAGCACACGCTGACCTTTGTCATTTTCCCAATATTTGGAGCTGGCTGCCTTAATAAATGCATGTATCAAATGTTGCTCTCTCCCTGTCTGATAGGCGAATGGGCCTGGGCAGAAGAAGGTCACAATGATGTTAAATTTGCTGCTGAGCAAAGGATCAAAGTGTAAATGGAATCCTGAAAGCTGGGAACTGTGAGTGTGCCTGTGTAAATAATCTATTAATTATTGACAGTGAAGGGACTACAAATTCCTATTTAGTTGTGACATCTTTATTTTCATACCAGCTGAACTATTTCTGGCATTTTTAAAATTAAAGTTTTTTTTTTTACTGTAGATAGGAAATATTTCAATTTACAGTAAAAACCTCTGTTGTAATTTCTCTTTTTCGTGACAGTTTTGTTTGATTTCTGCATATTAAGGTAATACCGGTGGTGACAGAAGGCAAGAGAAAATCCAAGGGCAAGAAATAGAACAATGGTATGAGGACGGGCTACACTTTTCAAAAATTCTGAGTCGCCACAAAAGAGAAAGAAATTCCAGGGGGAAAAGAAAGTAGTATTTGGAAAATCTAAACATGTTGGCTCTTTGCTAACCAATGACACTCAAGGAACTGCCATTTAGGAACCATTCCTGCCATTATGTCGTAGGTATTACAGAGCTGTCACCATTGTTTCGCTATTTGAAATATACCCAAGAAAAGGACAAAGTATAGGTAAGCTATTTTAGTGTTCTTGCTGCAGTTTTTGAAATAATATTGGACAACAACTTAGAGCCTTTCTATATTCGGTTGTTAGGGTTCCTTTTGATCTCTTGGCTATTTTCTGAACTGACTTTTTGTTTAATGAAAACAACCAATGCTCCGCTCATCGTGTGTTAGCTGCAAAGAGTATAAATTTAGCTGTTAAAAAAAAAAAAAGGATTGGTACCATTGCAGAACATTTGGGGACTTCTAAGGCGCAGCGGGTTGGTGCCCCTCCATGTGGGGAGCAGCCTTTATTAACAGCAGCCTTCCATTGACGAGGTGACATGCAGACCTCTGGTAACTATAAAGGCCTTCTTGTCTGGGCTTCTTAACAAACTCAAAGGTTGGACAGGTTCCCTGAAGTTAAGAACCCCTTTTTGTACATTTGGGTCAAGTTTGAAGCCCAAATGGGCCAATTTATGTTTTCAGGTTAGTTTTTGCTTTGAGTTGAGGAAATATGTTTGAACCTTCCATTCAACAATCAAACTCAGGGGGTGTGACGAACAGTGCACTTCGCACGGGAGCCTCTGCACACCCACACTGCTGTGTCTCCTACCGCTGGCCTGCTGCTCTGAACTGGCCTTGAAGGACTCGGCACCAGGGGGAGGTCTTTTATGTTCCCCTCGCTTTGATTTCACACTCTGGGCAACTGATCATTTATGATAAACTGGAGCCTTCTGAGGTGAGCAATGTCATGGCTACTGCCAAGATTTGAAATGACAATGACACAGATGGGTTTTTTACAATGGAAACATACATAGAATCTATCGTTTTACAAAGAAATGTTTTTAGGGAAAATGAAAAGATAGGGGAATGTACCCATGGAGAACCTTTAAATGTAAGGATTCAGCCCAATGGTTTGTTGAAAAGACAGCAGAAAGAGGCTACTCTATAAGAGTATGCAAATTACAAACCATTATTATTATTAGTAGTAGTAGTATTCGAGACACATAGTAGGAGTGAGTCTCTGTATTTTGTCTTTTACTTGGAAAGAGATCTTTTTTTATTCTCAGTGAGTTGCTGTGTGTTAGGTGTTCTACAACAATGGCATCAGAAATGGATGAGATACAGACCCATTGGTTTTCCTGGTGTTATCAAGGAAGAGAAGTCAGCTCAGCTACAGTCCTCCTGGAGCACAGCATACTAATTCTTCCCAGCAGAGGGCACTAGTAACTAGTGCACACCAGTCATTACACCATAACTTTTCCCTTAGGCTGGATAGCTATGTTTTTGATGTTCTACAAAGCCTGCAGTAGTTAGAAGCACCAATCCTTTCTTGTAGCTCTTATCATAATATAATCTCTCTCTCTCTCTCCCCCCTCTTTCTCTCCCTCTCTCTCCTTCTCTCTCTCTCTCTCTCTCTCTCTCTCTCTCTCTCTCTCTCTCTCTCTCTTCCGGAGCTTAATTTCCAATGTTGCTATTGTATGAAAATAACAATATCTAATTCAAAGAACTCTCTCTATGTCTGGAATGGGTCTATTAAAAAAAACTCTGATGGACCTTATCACATTAATGAAGAAGATGAACTTTCCTTACATGTCCACTCAGTCAGGACTCCAAAGGGGCAAGGGAGCAATCCTAAATGCGGATTCTTTGGTAGATCTGAGAGTGGCATCAAAATGGTCCAATCACAAGCCTCAGCTTCCAGGTACTAGCCTTATACTGAAGAGACCTGAGCACAGTTGGAAAAGGTGGTTTCATAGTTGCACCAAAAGATTTTTATGCATCTGTAACTTTACAGAGTACATGCAAGTAATCTGTATTGTATACATATTTAGATCATTATATTAGTTCGTGGTCTTTTGATTCTTGGAGCATAATTCATTGGAGATTAACAAAATATTTCAAATATATTATTCCAACCCTTAACCAAAGTGAACTGGCTCTTTGCAGTCCTTTAACGTTGACAATGACAATGATGGCAATGCTGAGGACAACACTGATAATGATGACTTATATGCTTGGCATATACATGTGTCTACACTAGCATACTCACCAGTGAGGGCATGCACTGAGAACAAACATTGACATCAGGATGTCTCTTTCCACCTTATTTTCCTTTTTTGAGATAGAATATCTCATTGAATCTGAGCTAATTTCAAGTAGCCTCTCTTGCTAGTGAGCACCCAGGAGTGTCTGCCTCTACACCCACCCAACCAACTAACCAACAAACAGACTCAATAACAACAACAACAACAACACAGTAAACTAGGCAAATCCTACTTTATGAAAAGGTGCAGGAGTCATTGCTCAGGGTGTAAGATCTCTTGATGTTCTTGTAGTGGACCTGAGTTAGGGTTTCAGAACCTATAACTGTCTATAACTCTAGCTCCCAGGGATATGGCACCCTCTTCTGGTTTTGGAGGGCACCAGTCCTCAGCTACCCATACACACAGGCACACACACACACACACACACACACACGCACACACACACACACACTTTAAAATAGCAAAGTAAATCTTAAAATCAAAGCATCAATATAAGTTGAGTAGCATTAAAATGACACATGTTACTCTGAAACTGTCCCGTGTATGACTTCCACTAGAAACATAGAGGTAGATTATATTCATTATTTTTTCCTTTGCTATAATGAAATACCATGACCAAAAGTGATTCACAGAAGAAAGGGTTTATTTTAGTGTCCGGTTCCAGAGGGAGAGCCCATAATGGTGGGAGAGGAAGGGTAGCAGGAACCTGGACCAGGATAGATCAAATCTCAACTGCACCCTGGAAGCAGAAAGAAGACGCATGAAGTGGATGAAGCCATCAACTCTGAAAAGGTGACCATACTGGTGTATTTCCTGCAACAAAATCTCTGTCCCAAAAGTGCTACATTCCACCCAAACAGCACCACCACCTGGGGACCGACTGCTGAGTATGTAAAGCCGATGGAGGACATTTCTTATTCAAGACACCTCAATGACATTAGTCAGTTAATCAAAGTTATTGACTACTTTTATCATATATTGATGCATAGTGTTCATTATGCTATCTAGTATGATCACACCCAGAGAAGGGTAGAATAAGTGGTATTCGGAGATACAAAAAAATGTTACAGGAAGATGGATTTATGCCATTCACGGGTTGTACCAGGTTGCCTGAATTTTTAATGCCCCTTAGTTGTCACAGAGAAGAGAAGTTTGTTATTTTTGGCTTTAACTAGAGTTTCCCCCAGAGTTGGCTAGCATGGCTTCTGCTTCTGTGGCTGGCATCTCTTTTTCGCATCCGGTACACACAGGGTCAGATGCTGCAGGGTTTTAGCAACTTGAGTGATGTAGTCTACCTCCTCGATCCTCATTAACCCTTGTAACTGAAAGCGTCAAGTTTTTCATCTCTGCTGTTATGACTCTGAGATTGCCTGACTGCCATGCAGTGAGGACAGCAGCCCCGAGGCTGGGGAGACAGTGAAGGACGTTAGTAAAGGGTGAGAGAACAAAGGTAGTAACAACAGTACGGTCAATATGAAAACAGAGTATTTTCATACATTGGGAAATATATGGTATGGGTGGAGAGATGGTTCAGCCCTTAAGGACTAGGCTTACAACCTTAAAGATAAGAAAAATATATGGTAAAACGATGTGATTATTATTAAGCTGCCATTTAAAAAATGTTTGATCATCTTTGTATCATTTTCTTTTAAAGTGAAGGCAGTAGGGAAGAGACCCTCCAGATAAGATTTTTTTTTTTATGCTCTTTGACAGAAAACGTTAAGGCCAGGATTGCCTTGAATACAAAGAAAAGTATTATCTCACACTGCAAGAAGCTTCCAAGCCGGTGGCTCCAGGACACAATAGCATCCTCTGGACTGAACTTCAGCTGCCATCTCTGTTCTGTTAGCCTTACAGAGTCTGGACTCCTCCTCATCTCTGTCCTTACGGGTAGAACTTGGGTACTGTAGTTTCAGGGGTTGCGGTCACATTACAGAATCTACCCAGGACAGGGCTCTGAAGAAGAAATGACCAAGTAAGGCTGGAGTATCAAATTGGACTGTTTCACTTCTGAGTATACGTGCTGGCTTAATTCTCAGACTCCACATGAAAGCAAGATGACTCTCATTGCCCCTGCCTCTTTGGTTCAAATAGAAGAACCTAAAGGAATAAATCCAAGCCATTCCAAACCAATGAAATAAAATAAATAAGCCCCAGAGGCTCAAATACATTAAATCATTTATCCTAGGATTTTAAAGCATGTAAAAAATATGGTGTCGGTTGTCCTTGAATATCAGTGCTGCTTTAAGAAGACTTACAGAAGCTTAAGAGACAGGAACTGTCCCAGGTACTTATGTGTTTGTGCACACCTCCTTGTACATAGTAGGAACTCAAGGAGAATCAGTTGATTTGGTTTTAGGTTCAAAAATGAATTTAAAAAGAAGCTCCCCCAGGCTAATTTGGCTTTGCTCCTTCTCTGGCATTTTTCTTTGTTTAGTTTAATTGAATTTGAACCAGACTCAACTGTTCCGTTTCAGAACAATGTCCAGGAACCAGAAAGCTTTTTTGATCTACTGGACTGCACAACACCAGCATAGAGGAAAGAAGGCACAACCATGGACGCCTTTGGTTGTTCCTGTATCTTGGCCCTCCTCTGTAATCAACCAGCCAATTAATCCATACTTTTTTATCCTCTTCATGGAGATATCTCAATTAGCTATTCCCAAATCTGTGAGATGTTGTTTATTTTGTCAAGATGCTTGCTCTATATATTGAGAATAATATGAAGTACACATGTAAAAGGTTGACTACTAATTTCAAGGCACTATATATGCATCAAACCAATCCAAGTAGATTGTCTCTATATGGGTGTGGAGGTTGTAAATTTCATAAATAGATATAAGATGATTTGGTCTTTAGAAGGTAAACTGGGGAAAATATAGAAAAGATCAACTTGGATGGAGCAATTCTACTGGGATTTCTTAAGTGTCTGTAGCCATAGTGTCTGCAGCATAGGAACCTACTATGTTCTCGAGGAAGACTAGGGCTTGGAAAACTTGGGCCTCGTGTTTAGGGGTCTACAGTGGGACAGTAACTAAGAGAGTCAGCACTGAGAGACAACAGGGAATGTCGTCAGGTGGATTTCACTCAGATGCAAAGTTTAAGGGACTCTATACTAACAAGAAGCCGTCAATACAAGTGACCATTACGGCCAGCATAGATTCTTACAAGCTGCATGATTCACTTTGTGATGTACTTCGTATATTGTGACTATACTTAATCACGCTAGCCTGTAAGTCTCATCAGGACCGCAGGCTTCGTGGACTTGGAAGCAACAATCCAGTTGGTTATTTCTTTCCGCAGACTCTCTGAGTCCAGGGGAGAGGAGTGTGGCCACGAAAGTGGCAGAGGTGGCTGCTGACACCAGAAGAAGAGATGAGATATATAGCGAGGGCATTTCGCAGAGGGGAAGGCCAGAGATAGAGTCTAGAGGATGGTCCATGAGGGACACTCAACCACACTACTGACTGCAGGCACCGATGACATGTTTGTAAAGGTGAAGATATGAACGACAGCATCTGCCCCATAGGATTTAGTGAGTTAGACCCAAAGCCTTCGGACAGAGAGCAGATTATCAAACTTGTCTTTAAGACTGCAAAATTCCCATGTTCCTTTCCCATTATACTCCCTCTAGATTTTTTTTTTTTTCTGCAACTGTGAGGCTTAAAATCCTTTTGGGCCACGCAGGGTCTCTGGCAGTTTATCTTTACCTTGCAACAGAACTCACCTCTGTAGCCTGAGCTGCAATGTCTGCACCGCGGGGGTTTTGTTTCAGCTAGACAATGACGCGAGGGAGAAGGATCCTATCTCCGAGGTCTCAAGGAAAGGCGCGAGTTTACTCAGAGCTCTTCTCCCCATGGCCTCTCTGAGATACCTCAGCATGCAGTTTCCTCTTCGTGCCATGCCTTGGAAAGCAGGAGGGGAGAGAGGGATGATGAGAATGAAGAATTAGGTGCGAGAAATGAGCAACACCTGATGATGTCAGGTGATTTCCACAGGAACCAAGAGCTGATTAAAAGAGAGAAACAAACATATACGGGGTCACCTGGAGCTTAAAGACACGTTTAATAACACTTCTTTAAGTTTCCATCTTCCTCACCTATGGAAGAAATCTGTCCAATAAAACATAAACCTCTAATACCGTGCTGTAGGCAGAACACGGTTCCGTGAGCCAATGCCGTCTGGTCTCAGGGAAACTAACAATGTTATTGATTTTAGCAGGCTTATTAGAATCAGCATTACATGCCCTCTTCCTCTAGCAGATCGTATTTGGACTTCATTATGAAATCTCATTACATTAGAAGGAGACAGCAATGAGTTCTGTAAATAAAAAATTTCCAAAGATGGATCTGTTCAAATTAGTATATCTGTGAGACCTGCTTTGGGTATCAATCTATCAAGGAACTGAATCGTGTATCTTCTTGAGACTACCTTGTATTTTTAAAAAGTATTGGAAATATTCATCAGTTCTCACAGCGTGTAGGAAAGCTTCAGCAGTTTTTCTCTTAGCAACCCCGAGGAACACATTGCCTCAAAAACTGGGTGAACCATCACATCCCATAACAACTTTAGACAGCTTGAAGGGGTGAGCATGGGTCTTTTTTTCTCATTGCCGTAGAGCCCTAGAACATGATAGACTCACAGACACCGAACTAAGAGCTATGAAAATGGAGTTAAGTCAATAGGAGCCTTGCCTGGAATCCTAGTGCAGAAATACAGAAACCAAGAAATCTCCTTTCACTTCTGCAGCAATATGCGGCATATCGCTTGGATTAGGAGGCTTAAGTGAATTGATAAAATGGATGGAAATGAACTGATAGAGGAAATTACTTTTCCAAAACAAACAGTTACAATATGTACTTTTCTCTTAGACACGCTGTCCTGTGTCTGTTTGTTCAGTAGCAGCAGGCACGGCCTTGCAAACACTGGGGGAATGGTGAAAACTAAGTTTAGAGCTTCTTCCAGAATTGTAACCACAAACCCCAGACCAAAATGCACAGCATGACTTTCGTAATGGAGGGAGAAGTTCTATGATCTCCACTGGAAAAGCAGGGAAGAGTGAGGAGCTGGGAAGTGGGTTCTGGAGAAACACTGAGGGAAAACTCTCATCTGTGTTTCCCATCCTACCCCAGCCTAACCTGCCTTCTTTATGTCCCAGAATGTTCTGCTACCCCCTACCCACTTAAAACTGAGGAGCTGACTAGTTAAGAATATTGGTATGAGCTTTTGTTTTAGGTGTGATAAAAAAGACGTCACCTTTGAGATGCTTAGCAGAAGGGAACATTGTAGGGAGAACCACTTAGACCAATAGGGCAGAATTCTGAGGACTTAGCTTCCCTGGTAAAGAGTAATGGTTTCAGTGACATATTTCTCTCACCTTTTCTGGGGTGGCCTTCCTCACCCACTACAGATAGGCAGTACAATGAATATAGAAAAACACACACAGCCCGTGCTGGAGCAATGCATTAGCTTCTAATTTTGACTGGTTCAAGCAGTTGTTGTGATCTCCTTCTCTTCTGAAATCTAGGAGTTGTCAATTAGCTTATTATTTGGCTCTTCTGCTTTACAGAACTGACTTTCAGCTGCCTGTTAATCTGTCTGGCCCCTCCTTGGACTGTCCCTGTAGTCATTACTTCTGCACCATGGAGACCTGACTGGTTTCTGAAGCCAAGGTTTGACCAAGGAAAGTGTGTGTACTTGGGAACATTTATGTGGAACTATGGACAAAGACTATAAAGGACTACTGGAATGAATGTTGTCAGTGTGCTCTCATTTTTACTGTATTCTTTTATTTGTGATTTATTACTTTATTCTCTTCATTGAGTTCATCACGGCCTTTCCACGTAAGGGACCCCTCAGTCCTAGTTGCAGTTGGAATTATTTTTCTAAGATTTTTTTTTTTAGTAAATTTTATTAAATTATAAAAGTTTCCATTTCCGCCCCCCCTCCCAACACCCTCCCACTCCCCCCACTCCCCCCCTCCTTCCCCTCCGTCCCCCAGGGCAGTCAGGGTTTCCTGCCCTGTGGGAAGCTCCAGCTCCCTCCCCCTCCCTCCAGGTCCAGGAAGGCGAGCGTCCAAACAGACTGGATCCCCAAAATCCAGCATATGCAGAGGAAACAGGTCCCAGTGTCATAGTCAATGGCTTTTCAGAAAGACCCCGGATTTTCTAAGATTTTGCGCAAGAAGATGATTGTGCTTGACATTGACCAAGCCCCCTCTGGAGCCCATTATAGAGTTCTGGATGCAGACTTCTTGGATGGCAATGGACATTAAGCCACTGAATATATATTTACTTATTATATAAACATTTCTCTTGTTCTGAATGCTAGTCATTTTTTGAAGTTCTGGTAAAACAGTGCCAAGGGTTAAACAGAGTGGACAAAGCTTCTGTCTGAGGCACACTGATAAATAAAATGAAAGAGAATAAAATAAAATATTATTCGGATAAATAAAATGAAAGAGAAACATTGACATATGTATAAAATATTCAAGGACTCTAAAAATTATACCAATTAGCACAAAAGCAATCCCAGGAAAGGAGGATGGAATTTGATGGCAGTGGAAGATGAAGGGAACAGATCCTGTTTAGTGTACGAAAGAAGTTACCAACAAGTAGATCTTCTATCTATCCAAACAAAAGACACTTTTCATAAAGTCTTTAAAGTAAGTCCAGTTAACCATCTTGAAGAGAGAATGCAGGGTCTTTCTAGTTCTAGAGGACAAACCAAAGATGGTCTAAGAGTAATATTCTAAGAGAATATTAAAGAGAAATAGCCCACATTAGTTTGGTCTGAGGATCTGTTTGTGGGGATTATTTTAATTAAGTTAATTGACAAGGAAAGACTCAGCCCAGTGTGAGCAGCACCATTCCCTAGGCAGGGAGAGCTCTGTAACAGTTGGGAAACTGAACTGAGAGCCAACAGCACACACTAAGTCTTCTCTGCTCCTGTCTGTGGATGTGATGGGTGTGGTGGGTCTGATGGATGTGATGGGTGATGTGATGAGTGTGATGGGTGTGATTATGGGTGTGATAGGTGTGATGATGAATGTGATGGGTGTGATGTGTGTGATGGGTATGATAGGTGTGATGGGTGTGATGATGGATGTGATGTGTGATGGGTATGATGATATGTGTGATATGTGTGTGATATTGGGTGTGATGTGTGTGTTGGGTATGATAGGTGTGATGGGTGTGATGGGTGTGATGAGTATGATGTTACTGCCATTTGGAGCTTCCTGCCTTGACTTCCCCACCATGCTGGATGATAGCTTACAGTTGTGAGTGAAATATACCACTTTCTACCCTAAGTTGATTTTTTTCTGTTGGAATATTTTAGCACAGCAGCAGAAGTGAAGCCAAAACAGACCAAATGCTTGGCTTTTGAAGGACACCCTAAATGGCAGTTTGGTTTTAATAAAAAGATAAAGTCTTTTTTTCTTAATTTCCCACCTGTGCTTTTTTGTTTATTTATTTAAGAATATTTAAAAATACAGTCTTTTCTCATTTTACATAGCTATCTCTGTTCCCACTCACTCCTCTCCTCCCATCCCACCTTTCCTTCCACCCTCCCCCATCTACTCCTCAGAAAGGGTAAAACTTCCCATGGGAAGTCAACAATGTCTGATACTTTACTTTGAGGCAGGACCAAGAAAGATCTTCACTAACCCCACAACAGAGAGAGGACTGAACTCAAAAAACTAGACATCAAAGTACCAAATAATCCAATCAAAAAATTGGGTACAAAACTAAATAGAGAATTCTTAACAGAAGAATTGAAAATGGCCAAAAGACACATAAGGGGTTCTCAACATCCTTTGCCATTAGGAAAATGCACATCAATATGATGCTGAGATACAAAATTACACCAGTAAAAAGAGAGAAGATCAAAAACACCAATGATAGCTTATGCTGGAGAGGATGTGGAGCAAGGTGAACACTATTGCTGGTGAGAGTGCAAACTTGTACAGTCACTTTGGTAATCATGTGGTGGTTTCTCAGAAAATTGGGACTCAATCTACCTCAAGATATAGCAATACCACTCTTGGGCCTATACCCAAAGGATCACACTCATACCACAAGGACATTTGCTCAACTGTGTTTATAGCAACATTATTCGTGATAGCCTGGAAACAACCTAGACACCCCTCAACTGAAGAATGGATAAAGAAAATGTGGTATATTTACACAATGCAGTACTACTCAGTGGTTAAAAAACAGTGATATCTTGAAATTTGCATGCAAATGGATGAACTAGGAAAAAATCCTGTGTGAGGTAAGCCAGACAAACAAAGTATGGATGCACTCATAAGTGGATATTAGACATAAAACAAAGAACAACCAGCCTAAAGTCCAAGATCAAGTCTTTTAAAGACTTGCTTGAATCTTGTTTGACTTGCTTTCTGCAAGTAAGGAAGTCAGACATTGGCAGAGTTGGCTGAAAGAAAATTCCTACCTAAATGGTGCTCTCTGTGTCCTTCCTCCCTGGTTCTTCCTTTTATTGTATCTCTGAGAATCAGAAGTGACCTGGAAATTAGCAGCTACTGTTGCCTCTCCAGGGAAGTTATATTAAAAGAAGAAAAAATTAAAAGAATATATGATGGATATTAGTTACATCAACATATTTTTGTAATTCATAAGGAACAAAGTAAAAAAAAATTCAACATTTGATTATCTCTTGTTCTATGATGTAATCAACACTTTGACTATTTTCTGGGAATCAGTTCCATTACATGTGCTTTCATAGATTTTGTCCAGTGTAAGCAATAAATCATTGCAGCCCATTTTCAGTATGAGGTGTGCTTGGTGCTCTTCAGAGAACTACAGATAAGCAGAAGGAATTAGCTTCCTGTCTTCCCTAGCTGGCTGCTGGCACTTGATTATTTAAGCCAGTGGTTCTATACCTATTGGTTTTTACCCCAAGGGAGAGCACATAATCAGATATTCTATCTATAAGATATTTACATTAGGGTTCATGACACTAGCAAAAATATGGTTATAAAGTAGCAACAAAAATAATTTCATGGTTGGGGTCACCATAACATGAGGAACTGTATTAAAGGGTTGCAGCATTAGGAAAGTTGAGAACCACTGCTCTAAGCACTCTAAATTCATTGTTGGGTTGAACATTTGCTGTTATGTCTGTAACATAACTGTAACTGAGCCCATGCACCAGAAGAAGATGGAATCTGGAGTCTCAGGATATTCAATGGATAAGGCTCTGTGTCTTAGACACATAGGATGGGGGAATTTAGGGAGGAGGCACCAGGGAGATTGTACCTCCCTCAAGGACGCAGGCAAGGAGAACTAATTGGAGGAGAGAACTAAAATTACGGAATCAAACAAACAAAACATCAAACCTGTTTAGTGTGAAATTGGCGCACCAGAGATTTTTGCCTTTCCGCAGCCTGAGGACCCCCTTCTGTGCAACCCAGAACAAATCGTCGTCTTTTTCGTTGCACTAAGACTGCAGCATTTGCACTGGAGTGACAGGGCTGTGTTTAGAGTAAAGGAAGTAAGAGTTTGGAGAGACTCATTTGCCGCACATCACACAATTCTAGTGACGAACAGAGCTGGGATTTGAATCGGTAGCTTTCAAACATCAAAATCTTTCTTTTTTTTCCCCCTCGAACTACCTTTAGAAAGAAAATTGTCCAGGGTTACAGTTTTTTCTGTCCTCCTACTGCCGACGAGTTAAAAATAAGCTACAAAGAGACGAGCAGGTTGGGTGGGAAGTCCCTCCAAAAGTTCTCAAAAGTGAAGTCTTCTTTGGTTGAGGCTTCTCCCTACTGTTCCCAGAACATTTGCTGCATTAGAAAGCCCAGAACATTTGCTGCACTAGAAAGCCTTCAGAACCACACGCTTCTTACTCTTCTCTGATAGCTGGCTGGATTCAGACAGGGACCTGCTCTGTGTCTCAGAGGGAGAGCTCACCCTACACAAATTGTTAGCGGTTGAGCTGCCAACAAATCAGAGCTGCAGGCACGATGTTAGACCAGCCAGGCTCATGCTCTTATCTGCTCTGGCTGATGAAATATTTAAACTGTGTTGATAGCCTCAGATGGCATGTTAGATGCCAAATGCATCGCTCCCGTTGTACCACTTCCCACCGGGGACCATAGGCTCCAGTGCCCGGTCTCTATTTTGCTCCCATGTTTAAGCTTCAAAAATTAAAAAAAAGTGACATTTCCCCAATGGTGTTTTAGTCAAAAGCAGTCCATCACCAAAAACAATAACAAAACAAAACAAAACAAAAACAAAAAAAAAAAGAAGAAGAAGAAGAAGAAAAAGGGAAAGAAGTAAAGGAAGGAAGGAAAAGCCATTGCTGGTTGGTTTGGCTGGCCCAGCACACACAATTAGTAAGAACTTTTAGAGGAAGAATGTAGGGCGTTCTCTGTCTGTTGACTTTTAATTAAAATGGTAAGAACAGCAGAACAAGAGGAGAGAAAACCTGATGTGGTTTTGTGAGCCCTGTAGCTGGTGTGTGGTGGGAGAGCAAGGATCTCTTTGTAGGCATAGGCGAGCAGGTCACCCAGAATGCAGCTTTTCCACCCAAGCTAATTGATGGAGACAGTCTCATTTTGACCCAATCCCACAGAAACCTGACAAACAAACCCAAAGCACTTGTCAGGCAGCTGTGCTAGCATGGGTAAGGTTAATAGGTGTGAGGGACTAGACTTTCTTTAATATTAATCAAAAATAATTTAAGCCTTAACACAATACCCCTGGCTCCTTAATTTTGAAAGTAAAAATCGGAGTGCTTCCCTTCAATGCTGTTAATGGGGTCAGTCCCCGGGTCTGAGCTGGCTGCCATGTCTCAGTCTCGTGGAATTCTAAAAACCATCATCATTTGTTTCTAAACAGATCAAGAGCTATTTACCATCTCAGTGTTTTGTGCACAGCTGGGTGTCTGGCAAATGTCCAATATCCATTAACATTTAAAAATTAGTCCCATAATGCATCTTTTCTAGGGCTGGAGAAGTACACACAGTGACACGTGTTGGGAACCAATTACAATTGCACTACCCTTAGTCTGGCTGCATTCAACTTCCCCGTAAATGCAGGCTCATTTAGCTTCCAGAATGGTGTGTCTAAATTCATACAATAACCTCAGAGAAGACCGGGTATCTGAAGATGGATAGTGCAGCCGCCGCTCGCCAAGGCGTAGGAGTTCTCCCGTGGAAGCATCAGGGCGCAGTGTACAACTGTGCCTTGAGCTTCTGCACAGCTCCTTCTAATCCATCCTTTCTCATCAGGGTGAGACTAGAGGGCAGACGGTAACATATCTCAATAACCATCTTTAACACTGCTTTGGAAGTCAGTTAATAACTTTATAGGAGTCTTCTCCCTCTCACTCTGGGAGTGCATACTTCATTTCCTTCACCCAGACAGTGAACACGGGCTGTCCTCAGAGTCGCGAGCTCTCTGGGAGTATCTTATTCCAATATTGTAAAAGCGGAACACAGAAAACGCTGTAATTCATGTCGAGGTAAAAGGTTGAAAACAGAATGGAAGGGTCAAGGGTAGAGATAAACCTAAATTTGCAGAATGCTTCCCCAGCATGCAAGAAGTCCCAGGTTCAAGTCACGGTGTAACATGACCTGGGGAATATTGGTGCATCTGTAAATCCCGGCTTCGGGAGGCGGAGGCAGGAGAATCAGAAGTTCAAGGACATCCTCACTTGCATAATGAGTTTGAAACCAGACTATGGGGTACATGGGACTTTGTCTTATTACAAAAACAAAACACCAAGCAGGCAATCAATCAAACAACAACAAAACAGAGAACATAAAAAAAAATACATATTTTATCAAGACTTGTTTCTTGAAGTTTTGACTTCTGGGAAAATTGCTCTAATAGCCAGGGTGAAGTGAGGGGTCAGATCCACCCTAGGAACAGCCAGGGGATGTGCTCCCTCCTTGCCAGGTGTTCATTGGGTCACGAATGTAGGATAGAAGCTGGTAGTTCCGCTCTGACTCATGAGCCAGCACACACACTGTACGAGCTATCTTTCCTCACTTTGTCTATGTCGTGCTGGTTAATAAAGCTAAATTGCTCACATAAACAGAACACTGTGCCATGGGCTCTTAGGATTCAGAGGTGGTTTAAAAATATAATTTTTCACTAACATTCAACAGAACAATTAGGAATAGCTTACAGAAAATTACAGGAAAGCGGTCATTTTCCAAATGTGCACAAACCGATTCAGCACTTTCCAAGTTCGAGGTTTCGGGGGTGGTGGTTCAGGATGTACAGCAAGCTCAAAAAGTCCCCTCTGAAGGGAGATTTTCCAAGCTTCAGGCCATGCTGGGGACATAATTCTGTTGTCTCTCCAGTCTTTTATAATGTTTCATGGCATGGTTCCTTTTGGAAGTTGTAACTGTGAGTTAAAATTTCCATTGACTGAATTGATTTAAATTAGAATTGATTGTGGGAAATGTTATAACTGCTCTCATTTAAGAGTGATTTTGTGGGAGGGAGGGAAAACTGCGGTCAGGATGTAAAATAAACAAATAATAATGAAAATAAATAAATAAAAATGAAAGCCAGAGATGTAACTCAGTGGCAGAAAGTGAGCCTAGCAACCATGAATCCCCACGTTCAATTCCCATTAGCAATACATAAATATATAAATAAGCAAGCCCCCTCCTTTCTTCTCCCCTCAAAAAAGACTTAATATAAAAACAAGGTGGAGGAAAGAATTGATAGTGTCTTCACAATAAAATAATCAGGTGGACAAATGGAAAAAAAACCTCCTCTTTGTTTATCATTAGGGAAACACTAGTGGTAACATTGTAAAAAAAAATTGACAAGATCAATGGAGCTACTTAAACAATGTATGTCCATGCTAGGAGTGTAATGGATACTGTGTCTCCAGAAAACTTAAATTTCTACCAGAGGAGACCCTCTACAGGTAAGGGAACAATTCCACTTTGTGTATCAGAGAAATATGGCATACCAAATGTGGCAGTTTGAATGAGAAATGTCTTCCATAGGCTAATGGATTAGAGCACTTGGTCTCCGGTCCGTGGTGCAGTTTAGGGGAGGAGGACCTTGAGAAGATGGAGCCTTGCTGGAGGAGTTTATGGCCTCAGCCCACCTGCAGGTCTCTCTCTGTTTCCTACTTGTGGTTGAAGACGTGATTGCTCAGCTTTCTGCTCCTCCTTCCGTCTCTGCAGCTGGCTGCCGCGCCTTCCTACACCCACATGATATACTTACCCTTCTGAAAGCGTAAGACTAAATAAAGTCCTTATTCTGTGAGAAAAAGGAGTAATTTTGTGGGTAATGGAAGCATATCTTTTCAGTGTGCTCCTATTTTTGCGATAACTGTGCATTTTGTTTCTAACTGTTTGTAGTGGTGATGCTTTTAACATGGTAAGAAATATAGCTACCCCGTTAGGACTGATCTGTGTTCTTATTAAATGAGAATGGGGGTACCATCCTTTTCTCTGCTTTGATGAGTGTGAATCATTGTTCCTCCTGACAGAGGGAGTTAGACACAACTGATGAAAATGATACAGAAGAAGTATGTTCATTGAGAAGAACATTTTGACCATGTCACCATATCCAAATGTATACGCCTTGTGTTTCCAGTTTATTCTGTCAACATAAGGATTAATCCAATGGGTGAAGAATTAGTTGAGGAGAGAGGTGACTTTGCTGAGAGTATTTCAATTTAATGACTTGAGAGGTAAAGACTTTATCTGTAATACTCTTTGGATATGTGCTCTGCTTAAAATAATTAGTTCAAAACAGGCTGGGGGAAAAGTGCATTTATCTTTTGTGTAAAATGCACTCAGGGTTATGATCTCATCGCATACACACACAAAAAAAGCCCTTTACAACTGGAATCGTGAATAAGAAATGTATTTCCTTCAACATAATTATTTAGTTTCCTACTAAGAACTTGCTCTGCAGAGGTCAATTATCCTTCAGGGATATCCTGGAAGAAATGAACAATTAACTTGATTTTCTGTTGAATTTGGAGCTTCAAACTCAGTATGTGATCTATTAAAAAAAGGAGATAATTCCTCTTAAACCATGTCCTAATCTACATGGGAGCCTTCCACTGCAGGTAAGAAATCAGTGAAGTAATCCAACCCACCACCATGGGGCCATGACTGAGCCGTTGATACACAACAGTCAAAGCTTCAAAACATTCAAAGAAAGATCTCTCATGGGGAGCAACGAAGAATAACAGAGCGCACTTCTCTTAGGAAGGGTAAAGCCTTCTGAAAGGGAAATGGCATTTGGTTTTTTTTTTTTCTTTTTCCAACTAAACAGAATTGCTCAAATCTGATTAAAGAGAATCATGACAAACATTGTAATTTGGGGTAATCAGGAGAGTGTACAGTTTTATGGAGAGATGAAAGGCAGGGGTAAGACTTTCATAAGTCTCTGACTGTCCAGGAGGCTGACTATTACCTGGCTCTACTCTAAAAAAAAGCTTTCTTGCCCCCAAGAAACGGAATTTAAAGTGGGGACTAAACTGAGTTGAAAAGCTTCCTGTATAGAGCTTTACAGAAAAACACCAGGTTCACCTAGGCAGTGACCCTGGGGAAGAAAAAAAAAACTGTCTCTCTCTCTCTTTTTCTCTCTCTTTCTGGGAATGTCTCTCTCACTCTCTCTGAGTTATTTTGTCATGGGAGTTGTAAATACAACATCTTTTATTTTATTTTATTTTTTAATTTGAGGACACTCGTTGCGGCTGGTTGTATTTTCTTGGAGGTCTGGGCTATGCTATAAGCCTAATAAAACCAATGACCCTATAGTCCTTTAAACCACTCTCCAGTCGCTGCTTCATTTCCCCTGAGGACGCATCCATTTGTTCTCTCTTGGTCCTGGGGAAGTCTGGCTTTCAAATACACACAGCCACTGACTCAGGCACAGACGGACGTGGGGGAGGGGGGCGCATGAAACGAGAATATGCAAAGCGTTAAAAAGTACCCTGAAAAGTCTATGAGAGAAGGGAAACTTGCTATTTTAAGTAAAATCCCAGGCCGATGGTTTTATAGGCAGTTGCTGGTTTTCTTTACAAATGGAAGAAGAGTTTCATGAAAGCCACTGAGTGGGTGGCAGAAATGGGTCGCGTCATGCAGACGAGTACAGCAACCTGAATGGCTGCAACTTATGATATCAATGATAATTTGTAATAATACATAAAAAGAACACCTTGGATTCATTTAACCGGTTCCAATGAGATTTCAACACTTCTCACGCATTTCTATTTACTTTCACAGGCTTCTGGTGAGGCCAAGCAGGCAGATTTACTCCCCCATGTGCAGCTGAGAGATGGTTGCGATGAACGTGAAGGGCTAAGAGTTTGCGGAGCAGTGTCTGGTGATGGGAGATTAGTTTATTCTGCCTGGACCTCTTTAAACATGCTTTTCTAATTCATTTTCATTTCAATGTTTTTCTGTGTTCAGGTTCACATTGCTTCCTATATGGCCCCAGTCTATGAGAGGGCAGGGAAGACGCCAGGATGGTGGATCACTCTGTAAGACACGGTCTTTGATTTGACCTCCTTCCCCCATATTTATCTTCTGCTGACATCAGCATGACCTGACAAACCTGAAGAACCAGGTTAGCATCCTATGTATCTAGAAGAGATTGCGTGGTCTGCTTACTAAATCTGGACCTGCCTCCAAAAATTTTCCCCAATATATATGGCAACTAATACTCCTAGAACAATGGTGATGGCCTGGTAGTGGGTATTTTGGGGTGATGGTGGTAAGGCAGGAGTGACAAGATCTCTTACACACCACAATGGCCTCAAGAATGACTTGAACATCGTATTCTCCTGCCTCTCTCTTCTGAATGCTGAAATTTTCGGGTGTATAACACCACATGCGGTTTATGTGGTGTTGGTTATTCAATCTAGGGCTACACAGGTGCTGGTTAGGTACACAATCCACAAAACCACACCCTCACCTCTAACAGAGCCTTGACTTTATTGTCTGTAAAATGAAGACATTTTGATAACCACCTACTAGTATAATTGACATAATTTGTATATAGTTGTATAATTATATATGGAGGAAACAATGCAAGTCAAACATGGACATGGTAACTAGTGTATTGTGACTGTAGTCTGAATCCCACCCATGCAACTTACACCTCAATGAGCACATGACGTGTTTCTTGAGCTTTATAATTTCCTCTTTATAATAAGCTTCTTTGCCTAAGCTTCTGAAGGCTCACTTTATGTTATTCTTGTTAAACATATTTACATTTTAGAATTGTTTTTCTCTTCTCGCTATTTCTGTTTCTGTCTGTCTGTCTGTCTGTCTGTCTGTCTGTCTGTCTGTCTCTTTCTGTGTGTGGATGTGTGTGCATGTGCATAGATGTGTTTAAATGCACATGTGGGGTGCAAACATGCCATGATATCAACATTAAGTGTCTTTCCTCAATTTTTTTTTCTGAGGCAGTCTCTCATTGAACCCAAAGTTCGCTGTATTGGCTAAACTGTCTGGCCAGCTGACATAAAGGACCCTCCTGTCTCTACTTCCTCAGTTCTGGGATTATAGGATATCCCTACATCAGCATTTTGATTTGGTTATGTTTTTAATGTGAGTGCCAGGGCTCTGGACTCAAGTCTTCATACTTGGACAGGAAGCATTTACTGACAGCCATCTCCCTAGCCACATTATAAACTTACACACACACACACACACACACACACACATACAGGGTCATACCAGGTAGCCCTGGCTGGCCTGATGCTCAATGTGTTGACCAGTCTGGCCTTGAATTTACACAGCTCTATCTGCCTCTGCCTCCTGAGTATAGGGATTAAAGGTGTGCACCACTATATCCAGCTCAGTACAGAGCTCTTAACATTTTCATGGACTAGAGCTTCTCAGGCATCAAACCGTTTTACCCTACTCCACGTGTCATTAAATTAGATCAAGCTGACTGGTTCCCTCATGAAGAACTGGTTCTTGACGTAAGAAGACTTCACATTCCTTAAAACTTTCATGAAGGTTTACAATACCTGTGATGTGAGTGTCCTATGTCTTATGAACAGAACTGCAGCAGAAGACAAAGGTGCAGCCACAGACAGCATGAAGCACTGAACTCTTCCGGTCAGTGAAGATATATGAAGCAGTTATATAGATCCAAGCAAGACAAGAGTCTGAACTACTAACTTCTGGTATCATGCCTTTTATGTCTCATAGAACAAACTATGATGTTTAATAACTTTTTTCTATGTTTTACTAAAAATATATTTTTCATAAAATCTATTCTGATAATGTTTTCTCCTCCCCCAATTCCTCCCAGATCCTCTCTACCCACACAATTCCACACCTTATTTCTCTCCCTCTTTAGAAAACAGACAAACAAAGAAAGCAAACAAACCAGATTTTGAAAACAAACGAAAAATAGTAAAGAGAAAGTACAAGAAACACACACAAAGTAAAACTTATAAATACACAAAATCAGAAACTATAATACACAAACAAAAGACCAGGACGATAAAAAAAAAAAACAACAAATACTCAAACAACCCATAGATACGTAAAACCAGAAACAATAATATCCTAACAAAAGGTAAGTAATAAAAAAATTCCCAAACAAAGCAATATGAGACAAAACATCTACAAAAATACCATTGACTTATTTTTGTGCTGGACATCTTCTAATAAGCATAGAGACTATGATTAAGTGTGGACAATAAGTGAGACTCCAGGGGAGAAGATTAATTTTATATTTGCAACTGGATGTCAGCTGGAGAGAATTTCTTGATTAGGAATGGGAGCTCCTGTCCATGTACCACTCTCAGCACTGTGACCCCATTTGGTTTTAATCTGTGCAGGTGATTTTTGATAAGGATATTTAATAACTTTTTGATAGTTTGTTTATAGTCTTTATGATTGAAATTGATACCTTAGGTGTGTCATGCTCTATTACAGAACTACACCCCCAGCTTTCATAAATATCTCTGAATACAATGCTAACCTTTTCAGAAAACAGTTGATTCATCCAGCAACCCAATTGCTCAAGTAATTAAAGTTTTAACATGGGGAGAGGATCGCCACACAAATTGTTTGGTTAATGGTTTGATAAAGCATCCAGTTGGTCAGAGCAGTGGTTGTTTCATTATCCTCAAAGGCATAAAATATTGTGCTGGATGAATGAGAGTCAGGGGTTATGCTGGTAGATCCCTGAAACAATAGCATGAGAAGATTCTTCAACACTTCTAGGAAAGGCTAGTTGTATTTCTTGGCCTGTCAAATGGAGTTCTAATCTGTATGACTGTATTAGTGTGCTTTCTCATGGTTGTGATAAATATTTGAGAGAAAGAACTTAAAGGAATAGTATTTCATTTTGACTTACTTCAGTCCAAAGTTGGCCAGCTGCATTGTTTGGAGGTCCAGGGTAAGACAAAAACAATGTAGAAGGGCATGGTGGTAGAAGGTTGTGCACCTACTGGCAGCCAGAGAGTTCCAAGGACCAACAGGAAATGATACAGGACAAAATGGATACTAGACATGTGTGCCTCACTTTCCACAAGTTCACCAGATCTCAACAGTCTACTCAAATTTTGATTCTATTAGTGGATTACCATGAATTAAGCAAGAGTTTTCATGACCTAATTGTCTCTAGAAATCCCCTCAGAGATGCAACTTGAGATGTGTTTCCTAATCTCCAAGATACTTCTTGATCCAACCTCATTAACAATCAACATTAATCATCACAACAAGCCAGCACCCATTTCTTCAGTTATTTGTTTCCTTTATTTTTCCTCAGTGGTGAACTTTCAACAGGTTTGAGCCAAGACTCAAAGGAAAACTAGAGAAGCTCAAAGGCCTTTCTCTGAAGTTAAGGTTGACGTTTGAGTCAAATCCAGGAAGCCATGTTAAACAAAACAAAACAAAAAATAGTGAAAGGTGATTTAAATTTATATCCTATTTACAAATAGAATTTTATGTTTTCACCAATGAACAGCTGGTGAAGTTGCCTCACAAATGTAAGTTTTTTAAAACATCTGGAGTGTGATACAGATTTGACTTACAGTTTTGATTTTTATCCTGGCCTTCCTTTTCTTTTACAGAAGTATTTTAGTTTCTGGTTGTTCAAAAGGAGTTCAGTAAAGACGGCATCCGTCCTCGAAAGGACACTGAAGCATCACCTCCGCTAAAGATAGAACTGACAATGAACTCTATTCTATTTAGTTATGCACGGTAACATAAGTAAACGAAGGCTTTCATCTCCGTTCTTTTCCTTCTATCTTCATACATATAACAACCGCAACCAATATACTACCCGGTCAACAGTTAAAACATATCTTTGAAAATTACATCACAAGAATAGATACAAGTGAGTTGTGTTAGCAGGAAAAGTTGATAGTAGAAAAGTTAGTTCATAGATATAGATCTATATATCTCCCAATTTACTTGGGAGATCTTGTTTTCCCTTCATAGGCAGATCCGTGTATGTCTCTCTTAGGGGCCTCTTCATTACCTAGATTCACTGGGTTTGTGGCCTGTAGGCTGCTTGTCCTTTTCTTTATGTTCAATATCTACTTATGAATGAGTCCATATTATATTTGTCTTTCTGGATCTGGGTTACCTCACTCAGGATGTTTTTTTTCTAATTTTTCAATATCACTTTTAGGCATATACCCAGAGGATGAACACTCATACCACAAGGACATGTATTCAACTATGTTCATAGCAGCATTATTTGTAATAGAACCTGGAAACAACCTAAATGTCCCTCAACCAAAGAAAGGATAAGGAAAATGTGGTCCATATACACAGTGGAGTATTATTCTGCGGTTAAAAAAAAAAACAAAAACCAAAAAACCAAAAACCAATGACATCTTGAAATTTGCAAGCAAATGGACAGAGAACTTAGTTCTTAACAGGAAATTCTTGAACTGAATGCAGCAGGAAATGACATGATAAGGACCCTTAGGTGAGGCTCTCCCATCCTTCCAGGGTGTCTAAATCCTGCTGTCTGACAAGTCAAGTTGTGTTTAAGGTCAGGTGCTTGCCCACAAGGTGAACTCTAATCTGTTGTTTCCACACGAATCGGTCATCCTTCTCTCCTGCCTCAGTCTTCCATACCCTTCTAGAATGCTTTTTCAGTAAGGAATTTGTCAAATCTTTGGAACAGGGTAACATTTGATAGGCAGAGGAGGGAGGGAGCAAGAGAGGGACTACCATCCTCGTGTAGTGGTGAACAGTGCTCAGTCCTCTCAGCTTCCGGGAAATGAGACTTACATCAGAAGCAGCTTAGAGGAGTACTTATCCTCATCCATTACTAAGAAGCGGTTCTTTAGCCAGGGATTGATTCACCTACCATTCCTGGCAGGCCCTACTGGTCAGAAAGCAGAGATAGCGCTAGGGCAGAACCTTCAGAAAGATTGTTTTGGAGCAGTCAGATCCTAGGCAATGGTGGGAACTCTCCCACCTTTTGCCGTTACCCTGAGTAAGGACGAGAAGTACAGCAGACTTCACGGGTCAGTGATCAGAAGTGCAGAGGATCACCACCTTGCTTCACATCGTCTGCTGCTGTGGGTGTGGATTTTTTGTAATGGAAGCTCTTCCTAAAGTCCCAAAGAAGGTTCTAGTGGACATGACAGACAACCGATGGATCTCAGGTCATCTTGTCTCTTAAGAACGTGGCTTGGATTTATTGATTTATTTATTAAGCGGAAGGTTAAAGGAAAAGATGAGGATTAGAGCAAAAATGGCTGATCCCAAGAGCTAGGCTTCCTTCCATTTAGTTCAGTCTTTGCCTCATTAAAGATTTCTCAAGATGAGAGTCTAGTAGCTGCCACCAGCAGTGGCAAGGAAAGGGTCCCTCCCTAGGGATTCCCAGCCAGGGCTGATAATGGTTTCTGTTTGTCTAAGACTCTGATCTGTAAATTGGCCTGCCAACCTGGCTGGAATGCAAAAGCTCTGACTCCATTAAGGGCCATTCAAAATCAACCAAACCGTCAACACTCTCAAAGACAGATCTGCTAGTAATGCAAATATTTCTGTAATAAGCATTTTCTCACATTATATCATAAAATGTGCCAATGTTTGCCCATCTTTGTAATTATGATGGCTTTCCTTTTAAGAAACAAAGTACTGATGCATGCATTTCTTCACTCAATAGCTTGTCTTGAAGAGAATTTCCTGAAGCCAATAACTCTCATTTGAATAAATAAAATTTGTCCTGGAAACCTCTGAATTCATCCAAGAAAAAAAAAGCTATGTCTGTCTTATGGTTAATGGTGTTTAAGTGTTTTTGAGTCTTCTAATTCTTTGATAATTGGTTATGGACGGTAGCACTCCATTCAGGATGTAGGCTCTTCTGCTGGCTAGATGGAAATTATTTCCATAGAGTGAATCTGCATGCATATTATGTGCTCATTCATGCATATTTAAATACTCCTTATGTTCAGTCATTTGGCAAATATTTATTGGATGAGAATATATTTGTCATTAAATATGTCATCTTAGTTGAAGGCCCACAATGAGTTAATGAATCTGTTGAGAAGGAAACATCTCTGTCCTCCAAAAGAACTTTGTTCAAGTCATAACAGCTGCTTGACATCTAGTTAGTGAGTAAATCCATCCCAATCTCAGTTTCTAAATCTGTCAAATTGCAAAAGATAGTATTTGCCCCTTAATCAATGAGAATGAAATTAGATAATGTGATTAAATTAATACTTAACTCTATAGATGAATGGTTGATATTGTTCACATAATCTCCCAAATGTGATGTCCCCAACCTGAACAGAATAGAATCCTGGTACTCAAAACATCACAGCAGCATTCTGAGTTCTATACATGGCATCTTGCTTTCACCTTCTCATGGTTGTAGAGAAGTATCAAGAAGCTTCCTTTTATCTCAGGTGTCACTAGGATAGCTCTTATCAGATAAGAGACAGAATCTCCTTTTTATCAATTAAATACTCATTAAGGTCAGAAAACTTGTATTGATTAGTGAAGGAGTGCATGGACAAAGGGGAGTTGTAAATTGACTGTGACCTGCAAAGCAAGAGAGGCCTGGTGAAGCCTCTGAAAGTGTTTTCATCCGTTTCCACTGGATTTTATTAAACACCTGGCACCAAAGGCCTAAGAAGGCTGTTTAAATATTTGATAGTGAATTGATTGTGTATTTTGACAGAGTTGTGCTTTTTCAGGAGTCCCAATGATCATATGGATTGTTTGTCCATTTGCCGAACTTGCATGAGCTGTGTTGTCAAAGCCAGAATATTCCTTTGGGTACACGCTTGGCATCTACTAGTGTCATTTTATAATATTGGAGCAAACATTTTTTTCTCTGCGTTTAGGAACACATTTCTAAAATCACAAAGGAGGGGCGCAAAAATATGTGATTTCTATACACAAATATTTATTTTATAGACAGCACTTCAGGAACATTTAGTGGATAAAGCCAAGTGGGTCTATATATTGATCAGGCTGGCTGACTTCCAGGATGGGAGAACTTGATTCACTGTTCTCTTTACAGTTTTGGGAGTTTATGTGGGCAGCACCATTCTCATGGCTATGAGCCCTCTCTCGCCTACTTGGGAATGGACAGATAAGAAGAAAACATGAAGGAGAAAAGGAGTACATATAGAGTACATCAAAGATGGAACTAAAATTCTTAAAAATTATCTTTGATACCCTTTGTATAAGACATGTAGGAGGGAAAGATTATCTAAGTATTTGCCCTTTTATCACATGTTTTTAACAGGTCCATGATTTGGGATGCCATTCTGTATGCTGTGAGTATGTTTTATTACCATTGGCTAATAAAGAAACTACTTTGGCCAAAAGCCAGGCAGAATAGAGCTAGTTGGGGAAATCCAAGCAAAGATACAGGGAAAAAGAAGGTGGAGTCAGGGAGATGCCAGTAGCTGCCAGGGAAGCAAGATGTGTGGTAACAATCCATGAGACTCATGGTAAAATAGGAAATAGTAGAAATGGGTCAATTTAAGTTGTAAGAGTTAGGTAATAATAATTCTGAGCTAATAAACCAAACAGCTTCTAATTAATATCAAGCCTCGGAGTAGTTATTTGGGATCTGGTGTGCAAGAGAGAAACATCCAGTTATAGACCCATATTGGAACATGGCCCATCTGAACTCCTCTCTGTCTTCCCTCGTCATCCATATAGCTGAAGAAAGTTTCCTACAGCCCTGAATCTCAGGCTCATCAGTGAGTGGGTAGTTAAATAATCATAAGCACAGGGCAGTATTGTTATGAGTAGTATAGAAAATGTACACACGATTCTCAAAAAATAGTAGGTAATGCTTTCCAGATATTTTAAATGTTCAACAAGGGTGTTACAACCTCTGGGAAGGAAGCTAAGTATTCATTAGAGTACAGTAATAGAGGTGGGCGAAGTGTGAAATGCTATTTTTGGCTTCCTGATTGCTCACCGCACACAGTTATTGATATAGCTATCTAACTATAAGCTACATGGCAAAGGTGTGTTAGAACTTGGTGATAATATGAGAAATCTAGTGAGCTTGAGGAAGAATTCGAAGGTAAGTAGGAAGCGCAAATCACACTGAGCTTTGCAGGCCTTCATCATAACTTTGACTTTGATTATGTCAGGGTTTTAAGAAGAGGAGCGAATGACCTGCTTATAGAGTTTCATTTTATTTTCTTTTTGTTCCTTTAATTTATGGTTTTGATTGCTGTGGGGGCTTCAAGTAGGCCAGGGATAGTCAGGCAGATATCAGAGAGAACTCTCGGGAAGATACTGCTGCAATCTAGGTGAGCGTTGGCGGGCTCTTGGAGCAAGATGATCACTGTGTGATATCTGTGAAACCATCACACTATTGAAGTGTGGGCAAAGACAAGTGAACTGGGCTGTTGATGTGTTGGGTATGGGGTGCAGGTGAAAAGTTGAAGTTAACAGTCAGGTCATGGCTGACGTTGAGGTTGTTTAGAGTGAGAAGATTTGGGGTGTGGAGGAATTCAGTTTGGTGCACACTGACCATAGGAAGGTTTATTTAGTTCTCCCTAGAGATGTGGAGTCAACAATGAGACAAGATCAGGCTGAAGACAAGAATTTGGGAATCTTTATCATAGAAATGGAGTTCAAAGCCCCAGACTGGATACAATCACTAGGAAGTAAACGTGACAGACGAGAATGGGGAGTCCAAATCCCAAGAGAAAGCACCTTTCATTGATGTCTCCAGATGGCAGAAAGAACTGAGTCCTCAAAAGGCTCATCCTATATCTCATTATCTGAAAGTTTATCTGCCTTGGGCAGGCTTCAGCTATAAGAGAGGGTTTAACATTGGGACTGAGGATGTAACAGCCCAAAGCACAGTGCTCAGGCACAGTGAATACTGCAAACTGAGAGATATCTAATGGGGCCTCAGAGTCAGAAAAATACTCTTGATCTCCTATTTCCTGTTCCTTTTCTCCTCTGGTGCGAGCAATAAATGTTTCTCTTACTGAAGGTGAGTCTTTGAAACCAGAACCTCTACCCTCCCCCCCAAACTAGCCATAAAACCCATAAAGTCACACTCCCTTTTCTGATTTTTCACTGGAGATCTACAGGGCTACCTCCACTCAGCAAAGAAGTAACAATGCTTTACGCAGAAGCAAAGAAGAATTTGGACACGGTTTGCTGGGATTTCCCCTTCAGGCTGGTAAAGCTAGACCAGACCCTGGGAACATCATCAAATTTGGCATCAAATCTAAGCATGCAAGTGGACACTGTTCCCAGAACTTTCATTCTTTTTTTAATGTGACAGTTCCCATGTTAATTCAATGTTTGTTGAAAAGACTTGCAATATTTTTCTCTTATTAACCTGCTTTTTCTTCAACAAGTGCTTGCTGTCTCACTTGTGATAGGTAAGAGACATGGATAATGGTCAAATGTTCTGTTCCTGTACTAATTAACATCATATTTCATTTGATCTCTTAGGGTGTCATTTAATTGCTATGAAATTGTTTCTGGGATATATGAAAAATATAAAATTAAGTGATATAAAAACAACCTTTCTAAATTACAAGGAAAAGATTTGAATTAAAACTTTACCAAAGAAAGCATAAAAATGTCAAATGAGCTCCTAAAAATGTTTCTGCCTTTACAGAAATGCAATGAGTCACAACGAACCACTATTTCACATAACTCGAGCAGCTAAAATCGGACCACCAGGGACATGGTTTAGTGGGATATCACTTGCCTAGCATGTGCAAGTTTATGTGATGTGCAATGTCTTTTTGTATTATGTGTTGCTTTTAATGATTGATTAATAAATTTGTTTTGGTCAATGGGTTAGCAGAATAAAGCCAGGTGGGAAATCTAAACAGGGACAGAGAGCGATTAGGCAAAGTCAGGTAGATGCCAAGTAGCTGCCGAAGGAGAAAGATGCTGGAACCTTACAGGTAGCCCACAGCCTCGTAGTGATACACAGATTATATAGAAATAGGTTACTTTAATATAGAAGAGCCTCATGGTGATACACAGATTAATAGAAATGGGTTAATTTAAGATCTAAGAGCTAGCTAGGAATATGCCTAAGTCATTGGTCAAGCAGTGTTGTAATTTGTATAGTTTCTGTGTCATTACTCAGGTCTGGGCAGCAGGAATGAATATGTCTCTGTTTACACCCTGACTTCAGTATCCAATACTTTTAAATACTCAAATCCTCAAACAAATAAGTTAAAATCCCCCAAGAAGAAAACCAGCAGAATGAAAGCTGCACCAGTTCTCTGATGAACACACAGCACTAAGGGCTTTGTTATATTGCTAGTTAGGAATACACTTTGGAGCAGCTACTTAGGAAAATGGTCAGTTTTTTCTAACAAAATTAAACACATTCCTACTACGTATACAGTAATCCACATTTACCCAAATAAGCATAAAAAAGTCCCATGCATGTATGTTTATAGTGTCTTTATTCTTGTTTGACAAAAACTTCAAATCATTCAAATGTCCTTTAAATGATGAGTGGTTAAGGAGACAGGCTCCCAAGGACAGACTGTGGAGAAACACACAGAAACAAACTGAGGGTACACATCGTCTGAGATTCATCTCGAGTGCATTATGCTGAGTGAAAAGGGCCAGGCTCCAATCCTCTGTGCCCTGTGGTTGCAGGACAATCTGAGGAATGATTGAGGACAGAAACGGTGACGAGGAATGGCCTGTGGATAGTCCGGGGGACCATGCTACATCTTGATTGGTGGTTACATCATGTTTGTCAAAACTCATTAACATGACATAACGAATGTGAAATTTCAGGTGGCAATGGTATTTCATTATGCAAACAATAAAAGTAAAGAAATATTGAAATATCAGGAAAACAGAAGCATTTGTTTTTCGTTCTTCAGTGTTGAGGTAATTGTCTCAACCAGGAGGGATCCAGTTGTCATACTGAAGTTTTCCCAAGGGCAGAGTGACAGATTACATGGGGTCCTCTTTCATGTGTTGTACTCAGGAGAACTTTGAGCCAAGCTGGTGATGAACTTTCAGACTTGGTGGTTAGTCCCTCACCCCAGGGAATGATGACCCAGCCTAACGCACTACAAAGTGTCAGTCAGCACACCTCTAGCTTGCCGTATTTTTAGATCCCAGACCGAGTCTCCACGTACAGTATTTTTTATTTTATTTTATTTTATTTTTTTTACAAGGGGTGAGGTTGACCTGAAACACTGCAGGCAGAGTCTCTGGAGTAAAAGATTTTTTAACTGCGTGTCAGCAATGATTAGTTACAAAGAGAAAGAGAACTGGTCTACTTGACACTAAGTGACAGGGCAATATGACAAAAGAGAAAGACGGGGAAATTCAGTCTTAAGACAAGAGGCCGATCCCCAGGCCTGTAAGGGACAAAGCTTTTGATTACCTCTTTTGCCCAACGAGTAATAAATCCCTCCTCTCAGAAGGCTTTTTAGGCTAGTCTCCTCGATTTTGGCCTGGTGACCTCCAAAGTACAATTTGCAGAGTTAAAGGATCTGACCTGAATTTAATATTTCATTTCTATGTATGTCCACAAAGTGCATTGTGGTGAGCAAACCAGAAAGTCTCGTTATTCTCCATAAGTCAGTACAGCACGGAAAACAGGATCTACTGCTTTTTACGGGCCCAGGTAACAGGTTTCAAACCCTGATTAGCAATGACGTTCTTTCCAACCTCCTGATTTAGGCATTTGGCCAGGCTGTGAATTGTTGAGGCCGGCTCTCTGTGAGACCTCAACTGCAGTGGTAACACAGGAGGCGAGGTTTGGGAGAGCCAAGCATTCAGAGAGATACCAGAGGGGAGAAGCAGGACTAGTAAAGTAATCACCATCGCTGCCACCACACCCATCGCATCCCCAATGCCATCATTGTCACCACCATGATTGCAGTGTGAAGCAGGGGCTAAATTTGAAACAGGTGAAGGGAATAAAAATATACAAGAGAATATATAAACAGATCTGTTCTTGACTACATGCTTGATTCCTTCACCAGTAAGAATAATTAGACAGCTGATAAAGCCTCGGTTTCTTTTATTTGTAGAGAAGAGATCGGGGGCATGGGAAAACAGCTTAGTTGGCAGTGTTTGCATAAATTCAATCTCAGAACCCGTTTGAAAAAGTTGGGCATGGTGGAGCGCATGTGTAATCCCAAGAATGGTGCTTCAGGAACAATGTCTGAGGTTGTCTTCTGGCCATAGACACACATGCATGCACCATGTTACACACACACACACACACAACACACACACACACACACATTTTGTCCCCACTGCTTGGACTTTTGAGCTTATTTTGTGGATTAAGTGTAGTGCTTGGCACAGAACATACTCGTTCAAGTATTAACTCTTGGTGGTAGTCACAAACACAGCAGCAGGCTGTGAAAGAAGCATCAGTTTCGAACACGGCAGGTCACCTGTGCTCTCAAGGAGTGGTCCCAGCTGGAGTTAGAAATTTGTGAGTGTAAACAGTATTTAAGAATATGGGGAGGAGACTTTTCTATGGAGCAAGGTAGATTACGGTCAATGACAAAGAACAAGACAGTAGGCATAGGCGAAGTCTTGAGCTCTCTGGAGTTTTGCAAAGAATGGGCTACTTCAGAATGGAATACTTCAATGGATGTCTTCTCCTTTTTGTTCATCTATATCATACTTCCCAGTCCTCCACAAACATCTCAGCGATGGGTCTGGAGTCTGTAGAAATCCTGACTGCCTCCTCCACTCACATTTAGTTCTCTTGTTATAATGGGAACGAGGGAAAAAGTTAAATAAATTTCTCTTGGCTTATGTCATTGCAATCCAGATCTCCACTGTCAGGGTAAAAGGCCCAAGCAATTATCTGGATAATTCAGGCAGAACCTAACAGACCCCTGGGACCTCTTTCTCCTTCTGTTCCTTTGGCGGGAGTTACCAAGGAGCCAACCACTTCAATCCTGTTTCTGCTTGCACAGCTTTGGTCTGACCACATCCTTAAGCACTGTGCCCTGTCACTGAAATAAATATATCACACTGGAAACAAATAGCAGCAAGGAAAGACACCCTTGTCTCAAATGTGGCTGTATTTAATTTCCATATGGACCGAGCTGTAAGCTAGTGCAGAAGCAGATCCGAAGTGTGAAGGCTAAATGAAGGCAGGCAGTCAGGGCTGAGTCCTTGCCAGTCTGAAATGAAATCAAGCTCACTAAAAGAGAAGGGGTTGAGTTTTCTGAACAAGAGCCTACATTAGCATTTATTGTTATTTATGGCTCTTTGTGGGGGGATAGCAAGAATAGAGAAGTAAAGGAGAATATTTTTGACCCATGTCACAAAACACCATCTGAATTTACACTTTCCTCATTAGGAATGTTTCCCTAATGAGGAAACACAATTCTACCATGGTGAATAGGAGGGCAAGAGGGGGCTTTTAAGGGAGAAGCCTGGAGATATTACTTTGTTTAAATGTCTATGGTGGTAGACGCAATATACTAAATGAAACTCTAACCTGCTGGGAGTGTTCGTTCTTTTGTGTGATTGGATATAAGTCCATGGAACTTGCAGTTGTCACCAAATAAAGGGAAAATAAAGCAGACCTTCCTTAGTGTTGAGAGAGTCTGTTGGATCTTATCTTAATGAGCTACAGATCCTGAGACAGGTGAGAAAGAAAATAGAACTGTATGATAAGGTGACACAGTCCTGTAACTCGATCAAGCTGGGGCCGAGGTGCTCCTTCGGCACCTCGAAGTGCCGAAGTCCCACTATCAAGTGGCAGCGTGGGTACCAATGAAAGGACTGTCACTCACTCATAATTAGCTATGTTTCAACTTTCGCTTGAGTCCATGTGGTTGGTCATGTGTCAGAAGAGAAGTCTAGGCGCATAGGCTTTGCCTTCTCTGTTTACCAACCAGAACACTCGTCTCTCTCTACACATCAGTAGGTTTAAGAACGTGGCAGGTCCTGAGAAGTCTGAAACCCTCCATGTGACTTGAACATACTTCCTCACAGTCACTAAATTCCATTTGTTACTAGCCTCACTACAAGTGGCACTGCCTGCTCCAGAATTTGCCAGTGGTGCTTAATGAGAAATTCCATGGCTGGCAGGGTGCCAAGGGTAAGCGATGGTGGAGAGCTCCATCCCAACTGGGACGGTTATAACAACCTCTTCTCAGGAAACACTGAATAAGGAGTGGAAAGAAAGAAGGTAAAAGCAGAGGCTGAGAAGATGTGCAGCAAAAAGACATCGTTTGGAAATGACGTAGCCATTGCACATGTGAATTAACTCCTGCTGTATCATCTGCAAAAGTCCTGCCAAAGACTGGGGTCCTCTGTGTTTTATCCCAGATGGCGGAGGAACCCATGATGCCTCCCTGAAGATGAACTGTTGCCAACTCACAGTTGTTGGAGAGAAGGTGTCGTTTCCCTCATGGTTGAAGCTACAGAGAAGCTGCCCTTGCCCTGCTCAAACCCACCACTCACATATGGGCAGGTAATTCCTATTAAATTCTGTGGCCTCACCCCCCCCAAAAAGGACATAAAAATATGAGGGGGATTTGTCAAGAAGAAGAGTTCCCACAAGAGTTATGTGTGTGTGAAGGAGGGCAATGAGAAGTGAGAGTGGCTAACATTCATTATATTAATGAATGAAACTTCTAAACAATAACAAATAAAATTCTAATTAGTTATTAAGATGTATGCCGGGAAGTCACCCCACCAAGAATGAACAGAAGCTTTGTTACAACAGAAGACACTCTAGAGGTCCCAGGAATCCTAAGTAATCTTTTTACAATTCTGTGAACCTTGTTTCAGGAACCTATCTGTGTAACAAACTACCTCAACATTTAAGAACTTAAAATAACCCTTATTTCTTTTTTTTCAGGTTTTATTATTATTATTGTTGTTAATAATTTTCACCTCCTCCCCTCCTCCCATTTCCCTCCCCCTCCCTCCATTCCCTTTCTCCCTCCAATCCAAAGAGCAGTCAGGGTTCCTCTCCCCATGGGAAGTCCAAGGTACCCCCCCATACACACACACACTCACAACCCTTATTTCTTAGCCTGCTGAGATCTGGGTTGGGATGGGTGGTGTGGTGCTTCTGTTCCTTTGGCGTCTATGGGAACTGAATTATATAAGTGAGCCTTTTACCTTTCTAACTGGGGCTTCACGTCAAAGGTGTGGGCTTTCCAGGGTCTGGTCAGGCATCCTCACGCCACCTTTTCTGTGCTAAGCGTGAGCTTTCTAACTTCCTTGTCTCAGAGAGCCCAGAGTTCTTACACAGTGCCTGGTTCCCAAGAAGGCATAGGAAAGAGCTCCTTGTCCTCAGGAAAGACTATCCAGTGTCCCAGCACATAATATTTTACCAATTAAAGCAAGTGAAAGGGCCAGCCCAGTTAAAGGTAGGAGAAAGAGGCCCACCTCTCAGGAGGTAAAGGATCAGCATGTGTATAAGAGGAGGACTGGGTGTTTGAGCCATGTTTAGAGGCCTCTGAGCTGCCTCCTCAGGACACCAAGGAGCACTGGGCATGAGACTCATTTCCTAGAAATAACTTACACTTGAGCACACCACTTCAAACAATGATCTTAACCAATTTTATAAATATTCACGCTAGGGAATACTTTATATCTCAACCCAGTGTTTAAACCAGAAATCACAAAATAGAAGTTTCAGTAAAAACATGCTCATCCATGTCCCACGGTGCATACACACACCACAAAAGTTCCATGAAGTAATGTCGATTCTTAATATGTGCACTGAACTCTGAGGGTTTGTTTTTTTTTTTTTTTTGTTCTGTGTCATTTTAAGCAAAGTATTCTTGACCCATGAAATTGATATCATGACCTACCAGAGGGGTGGAATTGTGATTTGAGCAATACAAATCTCATCCTATCTACTCATTTGGCAGATGAGGATTCATCAGACTGGACAAGAGCTGGAACACAGTACTCTGAATTCTGACAGAGGGGCCAATACTCTCTCAGAACCACTGCACGGCTTGGGCAGATACCAAGCAAGCAGTGATCTAAGCTGAATTATTAGTTTGTGTAGTTTATTTGTTTTCCTCGTGTCTCCTTGGAAAGCACAAGAGAGAGGTTGGTGGTATTCAACAGTGCCTTTTCCTGCTCATTTCCCTGCAGTTACTGTGTCTAACACATCTTAGCAAACTTGAGCTTCCCCACAGCCCTGCAAACTCTGTCTATGACTTGCCTTCAGCCCAGTGGTGATTTTTACTTGCATAATGGAATGATAGTCCACAGAAAGGCTTATACTTACTTAGTGCAAGAGGGAAACTTTTCTGACTTCAAAACCAGGGCAGTTTACTAAGGGAGGCTGTGAAGATGTCTGACGAGATTCTGAGGAATGAGGCTGGCTTCCAGGAAGGAGTTTCACTGCCTTTCTGCCTAGAATCATAGCTTGCATGGCTGACCTCTGAATCCAAATCATTAGTCACTGGTTTCGTGGTGTTATGAGGTTGCATTAACGGATGGTCCAATTAGCTCTTAACAATAAAACTGCTCATTAAGTAGACTAAACTCTCTGATCGTGGGTCTGCAATTGATGGTGCTGAGAGGCATAGATGCTATTTTTGCTCTATTGTAGTTTGATGTTCTGCTTCGGCATGACAGAAATGTAATGGGGCCCACTTTGGTCACACTTCTAAATTTTCTCGGAGCCATATTTTCAAAACTAGAAATAGAACTCATTTTAATTATGCATCTTGAGATAAAATTAGATCTACAAAGTAAAAACGATGCGTGATTTCTTTCCACCGCCGTTTCACTTCTTTAATGTTAACACCCTGTAGAAACATGACGATGTTCACAAACTCAAGACATTAGCATGGGCGCAATATTGTTTACCCAGCTGTAGACTGTATTTAGTTGGGAAAAGTAATTAGCCCAACAGATTCAAAATATTATCCTTTCTATGTACAATCAATCTAAAAACCATGCACAAAATATGTCATGTTCTTTGATGTTTTCCAGCTTTTGAAAATCCACTGTATGTTTTATTCTCATAGTCTATCTCAATTTAGGACAGGCATATTTCCTGCCTTCAGTTACCACATGTAGCAACTCACAGAAGATCCATCACCAATAAGGTACTCACTTTGAGTTGGGTACTTGAGACCAGGAAGCTCTGGTACAGCTTTGCTAAAACAATGGGTTTAGGAGTTAAATGTATTAGAAGTTGAGTTGAATTGCATGCTTGAAACTTAAAGTTTTCTGTATGATCTTGACATGTAACTTTCTTGGCCTCTATTACTTCATATGTAAAAAATAATTAGGTGAAAGGATGAAGAAATCTTGGTTGACTCTTGGGATAATGGAGTGGATTGAATGAGATAACATGTTAAATGCTAGTGTTACACCTTACCTAAAATGCTACACAAAGGATGTTAGCTTTGGGTGGTCATCTATGACACTGTTTAAAAAGGTCAAGCATATGTGCACTTTTTTCTGTGCAGAGTGATATTAAAAGTTAGGTCAGGGCTCCGGTTAATATTTTAGAAAGGTTCAGGAAATGTTTATTGAGTACCTACTGTTTGTTAGTTACTAGACTGAGTTCTAGGTGTCTAAAGAATAAAAACTCCATGAAATTTACTACTTAATAAAGGACGGATGGAATGTAGGTAAGAGGCCTATTTTTTGCCATAAGTATGTCTTTGTGTGTTTGTTGTGGGGCAATTTAAATTGTTGTGCTTATTTTTAATTCAACAAAGTAATATAATTAGCTTTCCCTGTCTCTATATTCTGTATTTTACTTTTTAATTGCTCAATAATGCTTGCTTGTAATCATAGTCCCAGTATAATCATGTAATACCTTCTGTGTGCCAGATGTTAGCTCTAGAATCTGATAGATTGTGTGTGCGTGTAGTGGGTGCATTTTAGGTGTGTGTGTGTGTGTGTGTGTGATGAGTTGTGTGTGAGGGTACCTATACATATGTGCAGAGGTCAGGACTTTGGGATGTAAATGGGATCTTAATACTTTGAGGCAGGGTCTCTCACTGAACCTGATTCTAGAATGGTGACTGGGGAGTCCCAGCAATCCTTCTGACACTGCCCCTCACAGGGGTAGGATTATACAGGTGCTTGATTTTTGTATGTGCTCCATGGATCAGAACTAAGAATCCCTAGCTTGCATAGCAAGCCATCTGATTCACAGAACCATCTCTTCAGCCCTACTAAAGATTTTTACAGTATTTATCTATTTTCATGTTTTGTTTGTGATTGCTTTTCCTGTATGCATGTAAATGCACTGTGTGTAATGCCCACAGAGGCTAGAAAAGGGTGTCACACATCCTGAAGCTGGAGTTATAGATGGATGTGAGCTGCCATGTAGTATGCTGGGAACTGAACCTCGGTTTTCTGCAAGAACATCACATGCTCACAACCACTGAGCCATCCTGCAAACTCCTAACGGTATTTTAAAAATAAATTTATTAAGTCATACTTGTTTGCATAAATAAAATTTGTTTACTTATTATTAAAGAAGGAGGCAGTGAGCCTGTGAAGACTAATGATTTAAGTAGAACTATTAAAAGCAATATTATCACCAAGTCAACAGTTTTGGGGCCCACGTATGCAGTTCCACAACTTTTGCAACCAACACCCATGTCATCTCCAGGAAGACTTGTTTCTTTTAATCTCTAAATGTTGTTTAAATTTTCTTGTAAGCTTTACTGTATATGGAAAGTCATAAACTCACAATGGTGATTCTATTGAATTTGTGACTGTCTTTTAGACATTGTCCCATATAACCTCCCCCCCTCCTACCTCCACCTTCCCACGTTCCTCCCCCTTTTCCTTCTATTTTCCTTCTATCTTTCCTCTTTTCTTACACACATATGTTTTATATATTCATTTTCATCACGTGGCCAATATTCTTTAATGAAGGTGTCCAGTTTCTACTGCAGGTTAATGTGAGGGATGAATTGCCTTGAATATTCAAACTGAAAGCAAATAGTTCGCTGGGATATATAAGAATATGTTCTTCATAGTGTCGAGGGCAGATCTAGGCCTGGATTCTGGCTCTCACATTTGTTAGCTGTATTCCTTTTGGGCAACTTAACCTCCCGAGTATTAGATTCCTAATTTCTAAAATGCAAGTTAAAAATGCTTTTCAACCAGGTATGTTTTGAGGATTGAAAAAGAGAGTGTATGAGAGACTTGGCCTCAGGAGGTGCATTCTGCATGCTGACCCGAGGGTATGCCTCATAACAGGCTTTGTAGCCTTAAAGCCAAGAGATCATCCATCTGACTTGCACCTAGAGGCTGCAGCACAAAAAGGGACTCATAAAGCAAGAGTTTGAGAAAAAATAAGGAATTATTAAGCTTTTAATTAGCTAACTATGATTTTTGGATTGAGATGTTCATTTTGAAATCAAGATAAAATAAAATTTCATTTTATTACCCACTCTTTATTAACTTACTCATTTATTCCTGGGCTTCCATTTCTCCCAGCTCACATTGATCTTTTAGGAATCAAGTCTAGAGGCTTTAAAGCAAAGTATTCATTATTTATATATTTTGCTACTGTAGAATGAACTGTGGTATTTGTCCATGATCGGCATACATTCAACCACTGAGCTATGCCACAGTTGTGGGATTTACAACTTAATAAGGCTAGTCCTCTCCTTCTGTCGTCTAAGGCATGAGGCTCACCCTGATATGGAATGAGTTTACGGGCTGAAGCAGATGGACAACAAAAAGCAACTTGCCAGTTTGCCCATGAAGGATGTGAGAAGAAGCAGGCAAAGACAGAGTGGGGTGTCTTCTTGTCTGTTGGCTGAGACCACATTGCAGTGACACTAGGAAGTTTCAAATTATCCAAAGCACTTTCAGACTGTGGAAACGGAAGTGTTAGTGGCAGGGTGTGGAGAGGGCTGCAGGTTCTTGTAATAATACCAACCTGATGACACTTTACTTGATTTAAGGGTGCTAATGTCCCAGCTTAGGGATTAGCCTGAGGGGGCCATGGTGGAGCTCCTTGGCCTAAGGCTCAGGGGACATGGTCGATGAGGTGGTACAGAAGGCGGAGGACTCTGAGATGGGTGTGAAGGAATGGACCTAACAAGGTGGGATCAGGGGCCACAAATGAAAAGCATAATCTCATCTAGAGAAACGGAGATAGCCGCTTGTGAGGGCATGTGCCAGTACGATGTGCGGAGGAGGCAGTAGGGTCACAGGTAAAAGTGAGAGAGAAGCTGCTAAAGTTCTAGCTCATGGAGCGGAAGAGAATAAACCAGTACAAAAGGACTCTGGGTGAATGACGGCAGGTCTAGCGCCCGCTGATGGTGACGGTGTTCTTCCACACACCTTGACAGCACTTACGTCTAAGAGATTTAGACTCAACTCATCAAATTAGAATTCACACCCTGCTCTGTTGCTAGTGGTGGGGGCATACACATCTGTGTATGTGAAGAGGAGGGACCATTTCCTTCGCGAAGAGACCAACAAGACAATGAGGGGAACACTGTTGTGAGCAGGAGATCACGTTCCATTTTGGTCATACGTACACATTCTCGAAGGAGAAAGAGTTGGTTTTAGATATACGAATCTGAAATTCAGAGAAGAGCTCCGCTAAAGGACAAAATGGAGTCCGCAGCACATCGAGAGTGGCTTTGTGCGAGGCCTTGGTGGATGCTGATAATTCCTGAAGAGCATGGACGTTCCTCCCCACTGTTTTCAGCGACTACCTCATGGATGATAGGGGCTTGAGGAGGGAACCTGATCTCTGTCTATCTTCTCCTTCCTTCCTTCCTCCTTCCTTCCTTCCTTCCTTCCTTCCTTCCTTCCTTCCTTCCTTCCTTCCTTCCTTCCTCCCTCCCTCCCTCCCTCCCTCCCTCCCTCCCTCCCTCCCTCCCTCCCTCCCTCCTTCCTTCCTTCCTTCCTTCCTTCCTTCCTTCCATTTTTGATGTATATGTGCTTTTATATGTTTGGAGGCTAGAAATCAACTTTTGATGTCGTTCTTCAAAGGTTATTCGCCTTGTTTTTGAGACAGAGCCTTTCACCAGACCTCAGCCTAAACCATTAGGTTAAGCTAGCCCCAAGGATGCGCCTGTCCTTTTGCCTTCTAATTCCTGGGACTCATGCATGTGCTACCACATCTGGCTTTATGTTTTTTTACATTTATTTTTATTCTATTTAAAATGAAAATAATTTAAATTGTGTGTGCTGTGTGTGTATGTATGTGTGTATGTGTATTAAGTATGTACGCAAGACTGACGATGCCCTTGGCAGCCAGAAGAGAACCTCAGAGTCCCTGTAGCTGAAGTCACAGGCACTTGTAAGGTGTTTGAAGTGGGTCCTGAGAAGAGAATGCACGTCCTCTGCAAGCTTAATGTTAATGTTAATCTTAATCACTGAACCATCTCTCCAGCCCTTGTGTGTGCATTCTGGGGATAGAACTCAAGTGTGCATGCTGTACAGCAAGAACATTACTGACTGAGGCATCTTGCTTATTTACTTTCTCTATCTTAATCAAAAGCCTCGGGAACGTGAAAACTTAGTGGTGGACAGAGATGACACAGGGGTTATATTCGTTCGGAGTAGGAAATCCTTAGGCACATACCTGACTGCCTGTAAGGAGTGGGACAATTCAAGTTTGCTTAGTGGAAGGAGTGGGGAGGATGTATGTAGGCTCCAGGCCAATGTATTGCGGTCTTATACTTTTGCTTTTTTTCATAGCTTAATACAGAGTCAGAAAGATATTCTAGGTCCCTGTGTCTGATTGGACAGTGGCCAAAGATTGCAGTGATGGACTATTGACTTCAAAGAGTTAGAGGGATTGAGAAGATTTTCACTGTTAAAACGCGATAAAGAAAGACAGACTCCTCTGATTTAAATTTTATATATTTACATGGACCAAAGCATCACATGTTACTGTGTGAATATATGCATTTGCTATGCCTTTCTGTGTCAGTCAACTATACACACACACAATTAAAATTAAAAGAAAAACAAAAAGAAAAACCTCATTTGCACGGGACGCTTAATGTATCTGACCATTCCTACACCGGTTTCTGGACTCCATTGTCCCAGCTTGACAGTCAAGCCCATATTGTCAACTTTAAAGCTCTGATATTATCAAGCTGCCTACCTATTGTGTGTGGACCAACTCCTAGGAATATTTGTGCCATCTGGGTAGAAATCCAAAGCCTCTGAAAGTTGATGTTGCAGTTCTCAACTCCCTTTTTCCTCTCTATTTTTCTTGCTTCTAAGGTTGACAACCGCCCACATGGCATTCACTCGTTCTCAGCATAGCCCACAGAAATGCCAGCTGGCGGCGTGCCAACGTTGGGAGGACGGGCCTGTTGAGAGCCTCCTCAACGGCAAAACCTTGTCAACGGAAAAGCATTGTTTCTCAGCCTGAAATATTTTTCTTTTCCTGTCGCTTTGATTTCCCTTCCCACCTGGGAACAGGACTCAGAATGGGTTACTAATTATATCATGGGAGCTGTGATTCTGAACACCACGAGTCCGCATTCAGGAGGCATCACTCACTGAGCTGTACCAGCTAATGCGTGCAGGAGGGTGAAGCTGTCAGCATCTGCGAGCGGCCTGGCAGGCCTGGCTGCTGTGCGTCCTTGTAGTTCTTGCTCGCTTTTGAAAATATGACTTGTTTTCAGCAAACCCGTCCAACACACCACATCCAGAGGGCAACATGATAAAAAGGCATGCTAAGGCCTCCTGCCTATTTTTGGCAACTATTATCTTAAATTAATAGAAATGCCGATTTTTCTTGTTTGAGAATCAATGACCACCAAAGTTCAGGCACCAGCATTAAAAAAAACCCAAAGATTCTTCTTCTGCTTTAACAACCTCTCCGGTAGCCTCACAGACTCACTCCAAGGAATATTCTTTATTTGGAATCTCGATTGGATTGCTGATTAGAGCAATAAATGGAGGAAGCTTGCAGGGCTCACAGCATTTCCTCGACTGTATAAAAACACTTTACCTTTTACTCTACAGGAATAATGTTTTAAAAATTGATCCTTGCTGGCTTTAGGACCTATTCTTGCCTCCAAAAATCTCACTGTCTGTCTTAGACACATAATGAAAATACATGTCTGAAGAGCAGGGAACATTTTAATGACTTTCTGTATTACTGAGCTTGTACTGAATGGTGGAAGAGATCAGCTCATTAACTTAAGATTTCTTTACAATGATGGAGATCGGATTCACACGCTTGTCATGTTTAGTTTAGACTAGGGGCTGTGATAGTTCGGAATAGTGCATTATCTCCCAGGGTTGCCAGTGGGATTCCAAGTGGCTCTGGAGCTGTGTGCAGCCGAAGAAAAGAAGGATTGATTGACACCCCTCTGTTTCCATAGACATGAGGCTTCCTTGTGTCTGTAATTCTTCATGTGGTTTGTGCAGTACCTATTTACAGGCGAGGCAGGGTTTGGAATTCTTGCTATTCCTCTTGCCCAGGGCATGGTATCTATTTCCTTGTTAGAACAATAGATGGATCAGGTTTTACTAAGCACTAGGTCGAGGCATATTTGGAGGGCTTATTATGTATGGTCTCAATCACCATAGCAATCCCAGGAAGTGGAGTTACCTTTTCCCTTCTTTTCAAATGAGGACATTAAAACACAGCAATGCTAAGTGCATTAATTTTTTGTTGTTGTCTTATTTCTTTGGGTTATTCAGTGAGTGGTAGAAGAGGAATAGACCCACGTTCCTTTGTTTAGATGATGGTGTTAAGCACTGTGGCTATGGACTTTGTTTTAGTTGATTTTTTTGTTTGATTTGTTATTGTTGTTGTTTTTGTTTTGTTTTGTCTTTATTATTCAGCTTTTGGAAATTTTTGTTTTGCTTCTGTTTAAGTTAATTTTTTAAAACTACCTTCTAAAGAGCATACAAAGGAACATATTTCCTTAAAATTTTTAATTTCAACAGATTGGTTTTGGATGCAAATAATAGTAAGAAAAATCTCCCAGGTCAGAAAAATCCAGAAAAGAAGTAAGAACTCCCTACTTTGAAATACAGACATTGTCCTATGAGTTTTGGCTTCTTAGGATTCTACAATCTCGGAGAAAACCCCAAATCTATTTTAAAACGCCAAATCTACCTTCTTCTGTGTTAAAATATGTCCCGGATGTATATCTTACTGACAGCGTACAAAGACACTGCAAACTGTATAGGGCATGCCCATCTAGATTCCTTCAAAGTGGAGAGACTGCTCCAGAATCTTTAGCCTTTGAAGTTTAGACTTGGCCTAAAAATAGGTCTCCACAAAGACGAAATCAGTATTTCCTACACATCAGGCCCATGGTGGTGTAGCCAGAAGAAGGAACACCCTATGCCTTCCAATCAGAGGCTTTGAGTCATGTTTCTCTTTGCATAATTAGCAATGAGATTTCCTTTAAATGTGCTGTGTGATGGACCTGATCAAATACTAGACATTTCAAGGGATGGTTTGGACCAGAGAATGCTGATTTGCTTCCGTTAGATCCTGTTCTGTCTATGGGGAACCCAATGGGGTTCCGCTTGGTTCTGAGCTGTTGAAAGCATTTGAGTAAGAAAGGACCTTATAAAACAGCAGCCACTGAAGCTCCGCCTTTGGAGATCTCTGTGCTGTTCTACCTTCACCTGTGTCCAAACGGAATGTGAGGCACTGGTTCATTTATTTCAATCAATCCCATGTAATTCTATATGACATAATCAATTTTACTCACGTGAACAGCATCATCTTAACGAACTTAATCCTAACCTGGAGTCCAGTGTTACCTCTTGGTTATTTTCACTGTGGCTCCAAACAAAAACCAGTATTAGCACATATGCAAAATTCGGTCGATTTCTCCTGACCCACTTTTGCAATCCTACAACAGCACTGAGATGGAAAGGTACCCAAGTTAAGCCCCTCTGTGGTAGGGTAATTCCACAACTAAGAATTGCATTGCTAATTTGATTTTGCTGATGATCAGAGATAGGAAGAGAATTGTAATTGAAATGCACCACGACTGATTTGTAAATGTTGGTACACATTTCCCATCATTGTTATGCTATTATGCCATTAACATAAATTAGAACATAGAGGTAATTTAAAACTGTTAGCTGACACAGGTATATCTCATTCCTGGTGATAATCAAATATAATGGAGGGAGGTTGGGGTTCACAGTAGTGTCATTGTGCGAGCTGTTGTTGGACAGAGGTGGTTAAGTGCTAGCAATGAAAATTCTTCTCAAGTCTGAATTTCTCTTATTTTTCTGTTAAACATAAACTTAGAATATAATAAAACCAGTCATAGATGTCTCTTAGCACACTAACTTTTCTAAAGCTGTTTCTTCTCTTTCATTTAGCACTAGTTTGCATAGGTTCTATCTCACTTTTTTTCTGGTTCTGTACAGTTATATATGACATGTTCCCTTGAGGATAGAAATCACTAAGACATGACAAGGGATTATTTGAGTTGATGATATTGCCTCCCAATTCACTTATGCATTGATGAATTGGCTCCCTTTTGTTTATGAGACAGTGACCATAACTGGCTTGGATCTCACCTCTGAAGACCAAGGCTGGCCTTGAACTCGTAGAGATCTACTGGCTTCTGCCCCCTGAGTGCTGTGGGACAATGGTTTGTACCCTGTCAATTGTGTTTTAATAAAATGCTGATTGGCCAGTATCTAGGCAGGAAGTAGAGGTGGGGCAACGAGAATTCTAGGAAGAAGAAAGTTCTTTCTGTAGTTCTGATACAGAGGAAGCAAGATGTGACTGCCTCGCCAAATAAGGAAACAAACCATATGGCTAACATAGACAAGTATAATGGGCTAATACAAGTTATAAGAGTTAATAAGAAGTCTGAACTAATGGGCCAATCAGTTTATAACTAATGTAGAACTCTGTGTAATTACTTTGGGACTTAATGACTACAGGAACTGGGCAGGACAGAAACCTCAGACAACACCCGAGTTAGTGCTTGCATTAAAGTCAAGCACCCTCATGGTAGGACTACCCAGTATTCTTAACACTTTGAAACAAAAGATAATGAGAGACATTGTAGGAGGTATTTCCTTGGGATTAGGGAGTAGAGAAGCTGAGCAAATTGTGTAAGAAGACTGCTGTGGGAAAAGGCTTGCTGCTGTGTTCTATGGAGTCTGTCAGGTTAAGTACTTTACCTGGCCTTTGGCCTAATGAAAAGAAAACTGAAATTGATTATATGATGGGAGATAAAGCCAGATGAGGGACTGTGGATTTCTCAGATTTAAGCTTAGGAAATCTGACACACTTGAATCCTTTCTGTCAGCCAGGGAGGTTGGGTTGTCGATTGATATCACAATGAAAATACTGGATGAATGTCACGACAAGAGGTGTTATATGAGACCTTGCTACAACCAGATGTCAAGAACCAGATGTAAAGTGACAAATGACCCTCTAACAGAATCAGATGCTGTCATTTTATTTCAGCTTAAAGGTTTCCTTCAGTTCTAGTTGAGCCAGTGAATGTCCTATGTTACAAATGTTCATGGATTAGGCATTCTGAACTTGAGCTTTGGAAGGTCCAGACTCAGATTGGGAAATAAGTACTCATAAAGTCATGAAGCATGTGCTTTTAAAATCTACCAGTATTTGCAAAGGCAAAGAACTAAATGGCAAACCTGACAAGTGGAGTTGTTTCTGAGTGAGGAATTCTGTGATAATGGCCATCACTAGGCAAAATTTTGGGGTCAGAGAGAATGTTGGGAAGAAGGGTGGTGACAAGGAGAATCGCCAGCCAGGTGGAGAGAAAGTAGCATAGGCAGTACAGAGAAAAGTTAATAAAGCCACGAGGCAGAAAGCAAATTAATAGAAATGGGCCGATTTAAATTTTGAGCTAGCTAAAAACAAGCCTAAGCTATCTACCAAGCTTTCATAATTAATGAGAAGTCTTCATGTAGTTATTTGGGAGCTGGCAGGTGGGACAGAAAGGTCCACCTACACTTGCACATTCAGTGCTGCCTGCATAAACCTTAACCTGTATATCAGTGTTTCTGTGTAGCAGATGTCATGGGTGAGTTTTAGAGTTGTGATATGCATGAAGTGCATAGCATGGGTTGCATATGTTTCAGTTAGCGCCAGCGTCTGAGCCAGCATGGCACAGACACCCACACAATACAGGTATGTGAGTTCTGGACTGACTGCTGTCTTCCCCTTCTGTTCTTTCTTCAGGCCATTTTACCCCTCCTCCTCATCCTCCCTCTTCCATTCTTCTTCCTATTCATTAATTTAACAGCTAACAACACTTAACATCACTTTGTCTCTTTCACATGCAACAGAAGAATTGGGCCTCTTAATTCTTAATTCATTAAGTCTAACTTCTTAATGACTTGTTAGCAAGTCTCTGGGGAGGGGCAACATAATTATCCATTTAATTTGCAATAGTTTCTCACTTGTAGAATAAATAAAATGTGGCTTGGGAAGGTAGATGTAGGTTCATATGAAAACATGTCAGTACCATATGAATACATGGGTGAGATAGAAGAAAGTCCCAGGACAAGGATCTGAAGAATAGGCAACACTTACTAGTTTGCTACGGAAGAAAACTCTACTAAGTTTCTTTACTTCAAATTGTGATTAACTCACAAAAGTATTGGACAGGAGTCTTGAAACATATTTCTTGATTTATGTTGTTAAGTGAATACATGGGGGGCGATGACATGTAAATCCATTTTTGTTAACTTGACAAATAGATGGCCGTGTACTCAAATCCTACTGTAAATCTTTCAGCTGGAGTAGCAGTATTGTGAAGTGTTGCTCTTAATTTGGATGTTTAGGTGAGATTATTTAAAGTGACAGGAACTCATGAAGAGAAGCCTATTGAAATGGGAAGAACTTGCCATACAAGAAAAGCTGTGACCTGCTTGTGACACAGGGTTGTGACAAGGGTGATTCTGAGCCGAGAAAGAACATGTGGATCCTGTGTTTGGGTCTGACTTCTCAAAGGTAAGTGATGCTTGGCACTTAAAGGCAGTTGTTATTTTTACATTTATTTGCTGGTGGCTAAGGCAAGCAGATGTATGGTGTCTGGGACCACCTTTTTGGTGGTTACATTTGCCATGGTCCTAGCCATGGCAGGTTTGTACATTCCACAGTAGGGGTGTGAGGATTAGAAATGTTAGGTAGGAGGAAGAGAGATAAGTAAGAGTCACAGGATAGTTTCGGGAGGGCCACTCAATCTCCTGCATTCTGAGTTCTGAGTCCGCCCACGTTTATTTTTCCTTATACTTTTATACCCCGATACCGAAAGAGGAGAGAAGGCAAAAGACTGCTATAACATGATACAAAGGACAAGCAGAGTAGTTACTTGCCCCAATAATTGAGACATCAAGTCATTATTTCTTGAGAAAAACGTTCTGTTGTTTAGGCAGTGAACCCATCCTAGACCAAGTGTCCTGAAGGCAGCCACTCCCTAAGTCAAACCACATATTTCAAAAGAAGGAGCAGAAGTATGCTTGAATTCTCTGACCTTTGGTCAGGGTGGAGTGGATCTATCTCTATGGGCCATCTTAATATCCAAAACACCATGTAACCACACCCTAGATCAGGGTGTGTAGCCACAATTGTTGCCAACACCTTTAAATATGCTCAAACTCTCTGATGTTCATACAAGGTGACATAGATTTTTAGCCTCCACAGTATGGCAAGATGCACATGTGGTGGTCAGAAGACAGCTTACGGGTTCTATTCCTCTACCATGTGGGTTTTACACATTGAACTTGGGTCATAAAGCTTGGTAGCAGGCACCTTTACCCACTAAAATATCTTTCTGGTAGCACTTGATGTACAAAAAAGAACAAAAACAAAAAAAAAAAGCAACTTTTATTTTATTTTTAGTTTTATTTACTTCCTTGTTTTTGTTGCTGTGGTGTGAGTGTTTTGGCTGCATGTGTGTTTGTGTACTGTGTTCATGTTCAGAAGAGGGCATTGGATATCCTAGGGTTGTGAGTTGCCGTGTGGGAACTGAGAACCAGCTTGAGAGGACACGGATCCTCTGCCAAGATCAACAAGTGCTCAGACTTGATGAGCCAATTCTCCAACCCTCTTCTTAGCAGTTTTAATAAATTAAGCAAATTGTAATTTATATGTTATTGTTTGATTTTGTTGTTTGTTAGTTTATTTGTTTTTTTTTTTTCCTCTTGGGGAGATAAAACAAAAACCAAAAAGTAAAAGCTCTCTTCATCATGAGAGGGCACTGAAAGCAGGTCAAAGAAATGATTCCACCCAAGTCTAACTTAGTGAATCAGTGAGGATTTGGGGGTTTATGTAAGAGGATGGTTGAGAGGATACTTCCAGATAGGTAGATGACTTACTGGTCCCTGCTGACGTAGGCGCAGACTCATGAAAATGGAATTGCTGGAGCTCCCAGCATCGCTGGCTTGCCCGTAGTTACATTGATGAGATATTCTCTTTCCATAGCAGCTGTTATGGTTTGCATAACCTTGGTAAGGGACTTTGAAAGTCTCTCAGGAGATGCCTGAGGCTTTGTGAGTTTTTATTTTACTTCCTAAGACTTAATAGAAAACTTCACTTCCATGGTAATAGCAACAAAGGACATGCACAGCCCTGTCAGTTACAGATCTGAAATGCCAGCCTAGAAGGATCCCAAGTTTGCAACAGGCGAATTTGACCGGTTTTCATTTCCTGTTATCATGGTGCTCAGTCAAAGACAGTTCTAGAAAAGTGTGTCTTTTCTAGACACACATGGAGTTATGTCAGTGAAAAGGGCTGCTGTCCTTCTTAGGGTCATGTTTTCAGCACTGAGCTAGAATCTCGACACAAGGACACATTTCCTTTTTTATTTTTATTAAGTGAGAAAAAGAAATTTACATTTGGGACTTGATATGTTTGAAGATACCTGGGCATCAGGTTGGAGCATTTGTCCCCAAGTGAGTGTGAGAAAAGCCGCTCCGGCAAGCAGCTCTGAACACAATCATTTGGAAACATGAATATCAAAAAGTTTTAGCTTTCATACTTTTTAAAATGATGCTTTCTATTTAGATTTATATTTGATATTAGAAAATATCTCTGGTCTATCATGAACTCTGGGCACATCATGATGAAAATACTAAAGCCAATTGTAGTAATGTGTTTTGCACTTGGGAATAAATGTGCATTTTCACAGAAAGCTCAAAGGGCAATTTAATAATGAATAAATATGGTCTCTAGTTTATGAGGACAGAAGACAGCCTCTGTAATTTCAAAGGATGAGCTGGTGTATGTGGGGATGGGGGGAGAGAAAGAAGCAGTGTGTGGTAAATGCAAGAAAAATGCAAAATTGAAAAGAAATGAAGTTTCCTTCTATAGGTGGTCTCTGTACCTAAATTACAGCCATTGGGGAAATTGTGCAGGAGGAAAAGAAAATGGCCCTAGAGTCTGAGAGCAAGAAAATCCAGAATGCTTCTTGGGCATTGGGATCAATATTTCACAGTTGGTCAAGAGTGTGGGCTTTGGAGCATAGTTGTATACAGTCTTCCTTCTTTTCGGCTGTGAAATCTTGAACAACTTAATTTCTTAAATCTCATATATTCCATCTTCAGAACATGAACAATAATTTTATTTCAGAAAAACACCCTGTTAAATGAATCAAATCCGCGTAATGTTGTCACAATGCCTTCCCCTGACAAATGCTTCATATTTATGGCTATATCATAGAAATCGACTGCCAATACATCTTTCTGTCATGTCTCATCTCTGTTGGCACCTTGACTGGATTGAGAGATAGAGACGTGGCCCTCTGCTGCTCCTGTCGGGTGTTTCAAGAGAGGACTGACATGTGTGGCAGAGACTGAGGTTTGTGTATGTGCGTGCACGTGTGTGGTCAGATGCACCCTCAGTGTGGGCAGCATTGTCCAGAAGACTAGGAGTCCAAATAGAAAAAGGAAGACATGGGAGAGCAGAAAATATGCGTTCACTGCTCTCCCTTGGGGTGGTATGCCTTTTTTTCTGCCACCTTTACCTGAACTCTACGTGTGTGTGTGTGTGTGTGTGTGTGTGTGTGTGTGTGTGTGTGTTTCCAGGGTCTCTCCTTTTGCACTCACCTTGCTGATATCTCTGCAAGTCATGTTTAAACCTTTTCTTCTTGGAAGGACACCAGTCACATTAGACTAGGGCTTTGCCTAAACTTCATTTTAACTTTCAACCCTTCAAAGGCACTATCTCCTGATACAGTCACATTCTTAGGTGGTAGAATCTTAATGGAAACTTGAACCTATGAATTTGGTTGCGAGACAGTCAATGTCGGCTCCTTAAGGCAAAAATCAGCTCCTAGCCTCATACATGGGCGTCTTTGCAGAGCTGGATAGAAACACCGTCTTTCTGATGGGAACAATATTTCTGTAAAGGATGGCAATGGGAAATGAGGTTACCCATTGTCTTTTTTCAGCCCTTAGGACTCTTAAAGTATAAGGTTGACAGTGGACTGGCTCTTTGACCAAGGTGTGTCTTGACTTCTATGTCAGCTCTCTCTGCGGGAAACTGGAGTATGTGAGGACAAAAGACTTTCTGAAGGTCTGAGGATGGATTTCCAAGAAGGCTGCCAATCCTGTTACAAAGACTTCACTATCAGCTTGTCCTCACTGCCTGGTCACTGACTGTGCAGGGACATTCCCCATCCTCTCAGGTTCTCTTTGGTTTTATGCCTCGTTTTTTGTAGTCACTTTTTAGCAAACATCAGTGCCTTTCTCCGTCTTTCAGATGTCGAAAATCACAAGTTGCACAGTGGTTATGTTTTTATTTTATGTAAGGATTATTTCTATTTTGGGCACTCTCTGACAGCTTTTTTTTTTTTTCTCTCTCTCTGAACAGTGCTGCAATAAAGCTATTGAAACTTGCCTTTCTGGAGAATAAAACAAGTCTGAGAATTATTTTGCCTACTAAGAGGGAGACAGGTTTGGCAGGTTTTCTGTTTGTTTGGTGTTTGTTTTATTTTGGATTTTCCCTTCAGGATTTTAACCTCTATGCATTTCCATCACAGATTTACCATCATCACAAAGCATGACTCCTATTTTAGGTGTTTTATAGGAGATAGTTTACAAAAAAAAAATAACAAAGTGCTCTGTGCCTTTTATATAAAGCCAGGACATCATCTGGGCTGAAGAGGTAACTTAGAGAAGTTGAACAGAGGTCTCAAATTGGAGAAAAAAAATCTCTTCCTCTCCCCTCCCCCTCCTCCTTAGTTACTTTTCTGTTCTTTATTGACTAGTATTCTCTGGATGTGACCAGGACACACTCCCCCCACCCCCACGTCCCTGTTCTCTCTCTCTCTCTCTCTCTCTCTCTCTCTCTCTCTCTCTCTCTCTTTCTCTCTCTGTTGTGTAAAACAGATGCAAGCATTGGCCTTTCCATGTGACTTAATCCAATGTATTTTTAAAAAATCTAAAGGAATTTTTTATTTATATAGAATCCCAATGCTTCTTTTCTTTTCTTTTTTAAATTCCATCAACTCTGCACGGAGAAGCTGGTTTATGCTGAAGTGTTCTGTCTTTAAACAAAAATAGTGTGTGCAAAGGGAAGTGGTCACCTTAAAGTATGCCTTTCCTGAGAACAACACTTTTTTTTTGTTGGAATTCTCAAAGAATTAAATAAATAAAATATATTTTAAAAATCCCATCCCAAGCAGAAACTACTTCAGTAGATTCTTCATGATGTTAGCAGAGCCCAGCTGACCCAAGGAAGGAAAATGTTCACCCTGTCCTTCGGCTTCTACAGAGTACAAGAAATAGTCCAGTATTTCCCATCTGGCCATCGATTTCCACCCAAGGGGAATGAGCACTTGATGACTGACTTTAGCACCGGCTCAAAGCAGTCTGAATCCTAGCCTGGTAGACATATCTCCCTAACCCGTATAACCCACACAGTACAAAATTCTCACTTAATTTAGGTGGTACATTGAGTTATTATACCAGGAGTAAATTTATAAGAACCCCAGCAAGACCATTTCCCACCTCTCCCACACTTACCCAGCATAATCCCAATGACCTTGCCTCCCCTTATCACCACGTGCCAGTCCACACCTTTGGCAGAAAGCTTTTACTCCTTCAGAGGCCAGGCCAGCTCTTTACAAACCAGGTAAGCCGCCACCCATCTCACTTGTTATGTAAACTAAAGTGCATTACGCTTGTTTACACTATGCTGTTTAAGAGCAGCAAAATGTGTAGCTTTTGTTTGTGCTGCATTTGTTGAACTCTGTGGGCTGTGATTCTTTGCCTGACTAAAACACCTGCCGGTCTAATAAAGAGCTAAATGGCCAACAGTGAGGCAGGGGAAAGGATAGGCAGGGCTGGCAGGTAGAGAGGATAAATAGAAAGAGCAAGATAGAAGAAGGAACAAGAGAACAAAGAGAGGAGGACACTAGGCACCAGCCACCCAGGCAGCCACAGAGGAAGAATGGAAGTAAGGTATACAGAAGTAAGAAAGATAAGAGCTCAGAGGTAAAGGGTAGATGGGATAATTTAAGATAAGAACAGCTGGCTGGAAACAGGCCATGCTAAAGCGGGGAATTTTTAAGCAAGACTAAGACTTCTTGGGTGATTTAGTTGGGAACTGGGTAGAGCCCCCCCAAAGCCAAACGAATGAAAAGAATGAAAAGATTAAAGCCAACAACTCCTGTCTTGCCTGATGTAACCATAACTGTCCTCCACTCCTTGTCAACCAATCTTGGCGCATACCTCTGGCAGAAGTCTCCTAGTCTATGATAGGCCAGGCTGGCATCCTGACCATCAGGTAAGATCACCCCTCTACCCTGCCCATGCCTACCTAGCATAACCCTAACCACCCTTCCTGTCCTTGCCACTAGACCCTGTCCCACTCCTCTAGAGGAAGCCGCTTACTCCACTAGAGTCCAGACCAGCAACCTAAACCCAGGCCAGCTCCCCAAAAATCAGCCAGAAGCCTCCTAACCCACCAAAAAGTAAGGTCACATACTGAACCACAGAGCACCCCCCCACTCCAACCAGATCAGAGGCAATTCACAACACCAGAACACCAGTCCCCAACCTGGGCAGTAACCCTGTGCTGGAACAAAGGCCATCCAGGACATCAGAAGTACGGGTTCCAACTTGGGCAGAGACCCTCTGCTCAACCACATGCCACTCTAGCCAGAAGACCTAAGGAAGGAAACAGAAACCAAGGAAGAAAACATTTATCCAACAAAGACAAATCCAGAAACTGGCACCTAGACTTATTATCAAACTAAATCCAGATGTGTAAACATCAGTGTAAAAACACACTGGGCAAAATGTCACCAGGGTCCAGTCATCCCACTACAGTAAGAGTATTCTAACACAGCTAAAGTACCAGAAAACAACCTTAGAACCAATTTAATAAAGATAATAGAGATCCTTAAAGAGAAAATGAATAAATTCCTTAACAAATTAGAAGAGAATATGATAGAATTGGTAGAAATCAATAAATTCCTTGAAGAATGTTAAGAAAGCCAAGATAAAAACCTATCAGTTCAATGAACTGAATAAAACCATTCAAGACCTGAAAATGGAAATGGAAGCAATAAAGAAAACATAAACTGAGGGAATTCTGGGAATGGAAAATCTGGGTAAGTGAATGGGAACTATAGATACAAGCATCACCAATAGAATAGAAGAAATGGAAGAGAGAATCTCAGGCAGTAAAGACACACTAAAAGAAATAAATACTTTAGTCAAAGAAAATGTTAAATATAAAAAAAATTCCTGACATAAAACATCCAGGAAATCTGGGACTCTATAAAAATACTAAACCTAAGAAATAGGAATAGAAGAAAGAGAAGATTCCCAACTCAAAGGCACAGAAAATATTTTTTTAACAAAATCACAGAAGAAAATTGTTTTAACCTAAAGAAGGATATGCTTAAAATGATATAAGAAGCTTACAGAACATCCAATAGATTGGTCCAGAAAAGGAAGACCTCTTACCACATAACAAGCAAAACACTAAACAAAGAAATATTATTAAAACCTGCAAGAGGAAAAGGCCAAGAAACATATAAAAGCAGACCTATAGGAATTACACTTGCATTCTCAATAGAGTTTCTAAAAGCCAGAAAGACCAGTATAGATGTGCTACAAACTCTCAGAGACTACAGATGACAACCCGGACTATACTATACTCAGCAAAACTTTCCATCACCATAGATGGAAAAAACAAGATAAGTCAAATTTAAACAATATCTATTCACAAATTGAGTCCTACAGTAAGTACTTGAAGGAAAACTCCAACCCTAGGAGGCTAACTACAGTCATGAAAACACAGGCAATAAATAACCTCACACCAGTATAACCCAAACAGCAACACACACACACGCACACACATACACACACTATCACCATAAACAACTACAACAAAATAACAGGAATTCACAACTATTGGTCACAGAATCTCTCAATATTAATGGGCTTGATTCAATAATCAAAAGACATAGACTAGCAGAATGGAGGTGTAAATAAGATTCATCCTACTGTTGTATACAGGAATCATACCTCAACATCTAAGATACCATCAACATTACCTTGGAGTAAGGAGTTGAAAACAGATTTTCAGGCAAATGGTCCCAAGAAGCAAGATGACACAGCTATTCTAATATCTAACAAAATAGACATCAAACCAAAATTAATAAAAAGAGATGGGGAGGTATTGTTCTTTAAAAAGAATATGATGATGGGATGCCCCGGGCGGCTCGCAGAGCAGCTGCTAGTCCGACAAGGATGACTGTGGCTCCCTGCAAGATCTCTAGGATGGCAGCGCCATGCGGCCAGGGGAGTCAGGCGGGCGGTTACGGCAGATAAAAGGCTCACAGGACATAGTATTATTTAAAGAAGAGGGAGACATTTATTGCTTAAAGAAGAGGAAAACAGAGAGACATAAGGGAAACAGAGAGAGAACAAAGACACATGTACACACGACATGAGACAAACACAAGAGAGAGAGAAAGATGGCGGCGGGGGAGGTCAGAAGTGGCTGCGGTGGGCATGGTTAGTCCTTAAAGTGACCGCAAAAGAGTAACAGGAGGGACACTCCATACTTACCAACAGAAAAATCTACTCAGGTGAAGTTTCAATTTTCAACATCTATGCCTCAAACACAGGGGCACCCACATTTGTAAAAGAACTATTACTAAAGCTTAAATTACCAATTGAATCCCATGCATTGATAGTGGTAGACTGCAACCTCACTTTCACCAATGGACAAACAATCCAGACAAAAACTAAACAGGTAAATACTTTAGCTAACACTCATTATGAACCAAATGAACCTAATACATATCTGCAGAATGTTTCATGCGAACACAAAAGAATAGACATAAGAATATACATTCCTTTCAGCACATCATGGAAAATTCTCCAAAACTGACTACATACTGAGTCACAAAGCAAGACTCAACAGTTGCAAGAAAATTGAAGTGCCCCCTGTCTCCTATCAGACCAACATGGATTAAAACTGGGATTCAGCAATGACAGAAACAACCGAAAGCCTACAAACTCATGGAAACTGAACTGTTCTACATTAAATGACTGCATAGTCAAGCCAGAAATAAAGGAAGTTAAAGACCAGAATCTAATGAAAATGGATACATAACTTGCCCAAAGTAATGAGACACAATGAAAGCTGTGTTAAGAGGAAAGCTCACAGCATTAAGTACCTTCATGAAGAATTTGAAGAGATCTCATACAAGCAATTTAACAGTACACCTGAAAGTTCTAGAACCAAAATAAGTAAACACACTCAAGAGGAGTAAATGGCAGGAAATCAAACTCAGGCCTGAAATCAATAAAATAGAAACAAATAGAGCAATACAAAGAATCAAAAAAACAGAGAGTTGGGTCTTTGAGAAAATCAACAAGACAGTCACCCTTATCCAAACTAACTAAAAGGCAGAGGGAGACTATCCAAATTAACAAAATCAGAAATGAAAAGGGGGCTATAATAACAGGCACTAAGGAAATCCATAGAGTCATTAGACTATAATCAACAAAATTGAAAAATCTAACAGAAGTGGACAAATTTCTTGATAGATACCACTTACCAAAGTTAAATCAATATCAGATAAGCAATTTAAATAGACCTATAAAACCTAAGGAAATAGAAGTAGTCAGTGGGATTCTCCCAATGAATAAAAGCCCAGAGCCAGATGGTTTTAGCATAGAATTCTATCAGACTTTCAAAGAACACCTAATTGTAGCATGCTTTCTTTTGTGCCACCAATCAGCTACTGAATCATGACACCAATACTTCTTATCAGTAATGAATGTTCATTAATGTTTATCTTATGCTCATTTTTTGCTAGTTCCTATAACTTAATCTAACCTCTTTCTGCTTATCATTTTGTCTTAGTGCATTTTATGTTTTTCTCCTTCTGTATGTCCTACTCCTTGTCTGTCTGTCTGGTGGCTGCATGCCAGGTCCCAGGATCTCTCTCTCTTTCTACCATGTTATTTCTCCTTCGCTCTTTCTCCCCTGAGCCTAGATTCTTTCTCCAACGAATTTTTCTGCCTGCCAGTACTACTTATCTCTCTACTGCCTAGCTATTGGCTGTTCAGCTTTTTATTAGACCAATCAAGTGCCTTAGGCAGGCAAGATGAAACAAGTGTAACACATTTTTACAAAATTAAACACATGAATAAACAAATGCAACATACCTTTTCATAGTTAAAGAAATATTTTATTTCGCAACACCTAATATCACTGCTCCTCAAATTATTCCTCCAAATAGAAACAGAAGGATAAACTAAATTTATTTTATGAGTCTTCAGTCACTCTGATACCCAAACCACACAAATATTTAACAAAGAAAGAGAATTACAGACCAATTGTCCCTCATGAACACTGATGAAAAAATACTCAAATAAAATACTTGCAAACCAAATCCAAAAACACATTTTAAAATGTCTTCTACCATAATCAAGTAGAATCCATTCTGAAGATACAGATGCAATGTAATCCACTGTATAAACAACCTGAAAGAAAAAATAAAACACAAAATCATCTCATTAGGTGCTAAAAAAAAAAAAAACAAAGCCCTTGTCAAATCCAGTACCCCTTCATGATAATAGTCTTGGAAAAATCAGGAATACAAAGGAAATATCTACCAGCAAGCTGGTAATCAACATCAAATTAAATGAGAGAAACTGAAAGCAATTTCACTAGAATGGACAGGATAAGGTTTTCCACTCTCTCCATATCTGTTCAATATGTTCCTGGAAGTTTTAGCTACAGAATAAAGCAACTAAAGCATATCAAGAGGTTACAATTTGGAAAGGGAAAAAAAGAAAGAAGAAAAAAGAAGATAAAAAGGAAAAAAATTAAATTGGAAAGGAAGAAGTCAAAGTATCATTATTTGCAAATTATATTGTAGTATATATTAGTGACCAAAAAAAAAAATCTGCCAGGGATCTCCTACAGCTGATAAACAACTTCAGTGAAGTGGCTTGATACAAGATTAACTAAAACAAACAAAACAAAACAAAACAAAAACAAATAGCCCTCCCATACGCAAATGACAAATGGACTGAGAAAGAAATCAGGAAAATAACACCCTTCACAACAGTCACAAAGAATATAAGATATCTTGTTTTAACTTTAACCAAGAACATAAAAGAAGACTTGTATGACAAAAACTTCAAGTTTTTGAAGAAAGAAATTGAAGAAGATAACAGAACAATCTCCCATGCTCATGATTAACACAATAAAAGTAGTCATCTTACCAAAAACCAATCTCCATATACAATGCAATTCCCATTAAAATTTCAACATAATTCTTTGTAGACCTTGAAAAGACAGTACACAATTTTATATGGAAAAACAACAACAAAAAAATTCCAAGATAGCTCAACAATCCTGTTAAAAAAACTTTCAGAGGTATTACTGTCTTGATTTCATGCTGCACTACAAAGTTATAGTAATAAAACCCACATGATACTGGCATAAAAGGAGACAAGTAGATCAATGGAATTGAACCGAAGACTCAGGCATAAATCCATACACACATGGACACCTTATTTTTGGTAAAGAAGCCTGAGATACATAATGGAAAAAAAGCATATTCAACAAATGGTGCTGGTCTAACTGGATGTCGCCATGTAGAAGAATGCAAATAGGTCCTTATCGATCTCCACAAATAAAACTTGAGTCCAAGAGTACAAAATCCTTAACATAAAACCAAATATACCAAACCTGATAGAAGAGAAAGTGGGAAATAGCCTTGGATGCATTGGCACAGCAGACAGCTTCCTGAGCAGAACATCACTAGTACAGACACAAAGACTGACAATTAGTAAATGGGACCTCATGAAACTGAAAAATTTTTGTAAGGCAAGGGACACTGTTAATAGGATAAAATAGTAGTCTATCGAATGGGTAAGATTTTCACCAACATCATATTTGACAGTGGATATTTTCCCAAACTTCATAAAGAACTCACAAAACTAGACATCAAAAAAGTCAAATAATATAAAAATGGTACAGATCTAAATAGAGAATTCTCACAAGAGAACTATCAAGTGGCTGAGAAACTCTTAAAGAAATATTTAACTCCCTTAGCTATCAGGTAAATGCAAATCAAAGTGACTCTGAGATTCCATCTTACGCCTGTCAGAATGCCTAAGATAAAAAACACAAGTGTAGAGGTTTGAATAGAAATGACCCCCCACAGATTCGTGTTTGAATGCTTGGTTCATATGGAGGGACACTATTAGGAGGTGTGACCTTGTTGGAGTAGGCATGACCTTGTTGAAGGAAGTGTGTCACTATGGAGGAAGGTTTTGTGGTCTTATATGTTCAAGCTATGCCCAGTGTGGTATACAGTCCCCTTTTGTTGCCTGCAGATCAAGATATTAAACTCTCAGTCCCTTCTCCAGCACTTTGTTTGACTGCATACCACCATGTCTTGCCTTGATGATGAAGGACTAAACATCTGAAACTGTAAGTCAGCCCCAATAACAATTTTTTATGAGCGTTGTTGTAGTTATGGTGTCTCTTCAGAGCAATAGAAACCCTAACTAAGACAACAAGTGACAGCTCATGCTGGCAAGAATATAAAGCAAGGAAAGCACTCCTCCATTGTGGGTGGGAGTGAAAACTTGTACAGCCACTTTGTAAATCTATATGATGGTTTCTCAGAAAATTGGAAATTGTTCTACCTCAAGATCTGACTTTAGTATTCTTGGGCATATGTACAAAGCATGATCCATCACACTGTTGGAGGAGGAGGGTTGTTGGTTTCTGCATGCCTGGCTAGCTTAGACCCAAAATAATCACACAGAAACTGTATTAATTAAATCACTGCTTTAGCTCTAACTTCTTATTGGCTAACTCTTACATATTAATTTAACCCATTTCTATTCATCTGTGTATTGCCACATGGCTGTGGCTTACTGGGTAAAGTTTCCAGTGTCTTTCTCTGGTGGCTCCATGGCTTCTCTCATTCTGCCTTCTTTCTCCCATGCTATAGGCCAAGCCAGTTTTCTTTATTCATTAACCAATAAAATCAACACATTGACAGAAGAATTTCCCACAACATCACACCAAAATGTCACTTGATTAACTATATTCACAACAGCTTTATTCATAATATCTGGAACCTGGAAACAACCTAGATGTCCCTCAATGATAGAATGGATAAAGAAAATGTGATACATTTATGCAACAGACTATTGCTCAGCTGTTAAAACTAATGACATCATGAAATTTGCAGGCTAACGGATGAAACTAAGAAAAACTCATCCTGAGTGAGATAACCCGGACCCAGAAAGACAAACATGGTATTTGCTCACATAGTGAATATTAGCTGTAAAGTAAAGGATTACCATGCTACAACCCTCAGACCAAGAAAAGCTCAGTAACAAAGAAGGCTCAAGAGGGCACATTTGATTCTCTCTGGGTATGGGAAACAAATTTTACAGATAGAATGGGGGTATGTGGGGATGGGGTCCAGAGGGATCAGGTGTGAGGGGGAGGGGCAAGTGCTGGAAGAGATAGCTACAAAAGCGGGACCATTTGTGGTGAGTGAGGTAGAAACCTAATGCCATGGAAACTCCAGGGACTCTCCAAGTGTGACCCCAGCTAAGATTCCTAGCAAAAGAAGATACATAGTTTGAACTGGCTATCTCCTATAACCTTGCAAGACTTCCTAGTGGAGGGTTTGGGACACCAACTCAGCCATATAATCTTTGACAGAAATGGCCAGATTCAACAAGCAGAGAGCAAGTAAGCTCTAAGTCGAGCTTAACACTGAACAATGGATATGAAGCAATTAGGAACTATTTCACTCCACAGCTACCAGACATACATATTTGTCAGATTGACATGAAACAATCACCAAGGTAGATCATCCCCTTGAATGCACACATCACACCTCAACAAATTCAAAACACAAGAAGTCACATAACATCTCCTCTGAGACTGTAATGGCATTGAATTAAGCAAAAATATCAGTAGCAGAAAGAGAACTGTAAAATCCCCAAATAGGGGTTAAACACTGTGTAGGTTTAAAAGAAAATGGCTCCCAAAGGGATTAGCACTATTAGAAAATATGGCTTTGTTGGAGCAGGTGTGGCCTTTTTAGAGGAAGTGTGCTACTATCTGGGTGGCTTTGAGGTCTGCAATGCTCAAGTTATGCTCAGTGACACAGTTTACTTCCTGTTGCCTACAAATCAAAGTGTAGAACTCTCTGCTCCTTCTCCATCACCATGCCGGCCTACATGCCACCATGTTTTCCACCATGCTGTTAACGGATTAAACCTCAGAAACTGTAAGCTACCCCAGTTAAATGTTTTTCTTTATAAAAGTTGCTGTGGTCATGGTGTCTCTTCACAGCAACTGAAACCCTAACCAAAAAAAACAAGTTTCTAAGTGAGATGTAGTTAAAGAAGACATTTCAGGAGAATTGGAAACAATTATTTAAATGTCCCTCCACACACAAATTATCAAAATTTGTGATACTTCACAAAAGTGCCTAGAGGGAAAATTATAGCCTTAAATGTATGTATTAGAAGGAGAACACTTGCAAATTGATAATCTGAACTTCTAATTTAGAAACTAGTAGAAAAGTACAAATCACAACTAAAGAGAAGAAATAATAAGACAGAAATAAAGAAGTAGGGAGAATTATTATGGCAATAAATGAAATTAAAAGTTGTTTATAAAATCGGTGTAACAAAAAACTTACTAATAAAAGAATTTTATTCCTAGTGAAGCTAAGAAAGAAGACACACATAGAGGACAACAGGGCTTGTAATAGAAATGAAGAAGAAGATATCATCACAGCTTTTGTGAACATCAATGAGAGGCTAAAGGAACACTAGGAATACTCTATAATCACAAATCTAGAAATCTAGAAGAAATGGATCAGTCTTTGAAGGATACAATATGTTTAAACTGATAAAGAAGTAGACAAAATTAGTTGACCTAAAACCATGAAAATAAATTAGAAATGCAATTAATTAGCCTCAAAATCTGAGAGTAATAGAGCAATATGTGTTCTTGATGTTGGTAAATTTTATCAAGCACTTAAAAAATTATCTCATTTCCCAGCTGTCTCTTTCAGATGACAGAAAATGATTTTCAACTCATTCTATGAGGCCTACATTATCCTCATGCCCAAACAAGACACTAAAATCGAGGCCTATAGGCCAATATTTTCCATGAATATAAGTCTAAAAACTCTTAACAAACTAGTAACTAAAGCCCCAATTGCATCTGAAATTAATTATGTACCACAACCAAGTGGGATTTACTCAAAGTATGCAAAGGTGCCATAACACTTAAAAATCAATAATGACATCCATTACATCACCTGAACAGGTAAACAGAGGAAAAAATACAGGAGTATACTAATAGATACAAACTAAAAAAGCATTTGAAAAATTCACTCATTAATAAAAATTACTTTCAGCAAACTAAAATTCCAAGTTGGTTCCTTCAAGTTTAAAAAGAATTCCTATCTTCAAAAGGTCTCATAAATGATATAGTTAATTATGAGAAATTTGAATTTTTCCTATCAAGTAACAAGGTAAGAATAGGGCCTCTAATTATACATTTGTAACATTGTATTATAAATCCAAGATGATGCAATAAGACAAGAAAAAGAAATAATAACATATACAGATATAGAAGGAATAATAAAACTGTTGTGTTAGGGATAGCATGATCATATATGTAAAAAAATGCAGTTCTCCTGATTAGACTATGGAACTAATGAAATTACACTTTACAAAAGCCATTCACTTTGATGCACTAACAATGAACACATTTATTTGAAATATTAAATTGTAGCTACCAAGGTTTCTTCCCTTCTCTCCTGGCGATTCGCAGGGCCGTGTGACCTCCGGCTCCCTGGAGACTCTGCACTAGCTCTGGCTTGAGGGGATAACTTAGCAAGAACCTGGTTCTCTTTGTTATGGTGATTCCACTTGTATTCAAGGTTTTAGCAGTGGGCCCATAGCCTGGCTCCCCAGCTGATCCTGCTCCAGGCGCAGCCCGCCCGGGAAGACTTTAATCTTCTCCTCCTGCTCCTGGATGGGAGGAGGCTTTGCATTTTCGGTCCTTCTAGCCCACTGGTATAAATACCCGACTTGAGTTTAATAAAGTTGCCATTTACTCTGGTAAATGAGCAAAGGTCTCTTTTGTGTGTGTCTCTTTTTTAACCCTCAGGACAGTCGTCCATTCTCGTGGGCCCGAGTTCGGGAAAGCGCGCAGCCTGAACCGGGTGTGGGTATCCATTGGAAAGTGCAGACTCTTACATTAAATCATAATGAAACTTACATTAAAGCAATGAAAAATACCTGTATAATTTTCACATCATGTTAAAAGAAGTGCGTGAAGTGCAGAAGCTAAGCATGAAAGTGTGCCTGCAATCTAAGCACTGGGGACTCTGCAGCAGTTGGATCATGTGCGTCATGTCAGCTTGAGATATATAGTGAGAACCTACCACAGAACAAGATGTATGTGAGTAAATCATAAGACTCTTCAGGTCACAAATAAAAGATTTAAAAAGATGAAGAGGTATTCTATTGGTGTGGGAGAATTATCTGTATTCTGCCAATCATATTTTAATAAAATGCTGATTGGCCAGGCAGGCAGTATAGGCAGGAAAGCCAGACAGGAAGTAGAGGTGGAGCAAAGAGACTGGGAGTATTCTAGGAAGCTCCCTCTGTCAGTTCTGCCCAGACCACTGGAGAGGAAAGATATAAGCTGCCCTGCTGGAAAAGGTATGGAGCCATGTGGCTAACGTAGATAAGGATAATGGGGTAACATAAGTTATAAGAGCTAATAAGTAGCCTGACCTAGTGGGCCAATCAGTTTATAACCTTATGGAGTCCTGTGTGTGATTTTCTTTGGGCTTGCCGGCTGTGGGGTACTGGGCGGGACAGAAACTTCTATGTTCATGAATAGTGTCTTAGTTAGGGTTACTATTGCTCCGAAGAGATATTGTGACCATGGCGACTCTTACAACAGAAATATTTAATTGGAATAACTTAGAGTTTCAGAGGTTTGGTCCATTATCATCATGGCTGAGAGTTTGACATCTTGATCTTCAGGCAACAGGAAGTGAATGGAGCCACTGGGTGTGGCTTGAGCATAGGAGATCTCAAAAGCCAACCCAGATAGTGGTACACTTCCTCTAACTAGGCCACACCTCCAAATAGTGCCACTCACTTTGAGATCCATTTTCTTTCAAACCACCACAAATGGGATGACTCAATATTCTCAGAATGGTAGTTAATGATTATTTTTTTAATCATTGGTACATTCAATGTAGTAGCAATAAGAATTATAGCATTCCTTTTCACGGATTGGACAAATGAGCTAATCTATATGGAAAGAAAATTGCTTAGACAGATAATAGAACGTTGAAAAACAAAATAGCAATGGCTTTATTGGTTGAAACACAATTAATAAAAACTCAGAAAGAGAAATTAGGGATCAGCCTGAAGATGTGAAAAGGAAAGCAGTCAGTCATTGATTCTTACCTTGATCCCAGTCTGAAATGACAATCCTGGCTCCAGGAATCTCAGAATGATACTGTGCCTGAGAGCTGTCTCTTCCTGTTTTATAATCCTTTCTAGTTCTTGGATTGAAGGCATGCACCATTACCGCCTGGTTTCTATGACAGATTAGTGTGGCTATTGGGATTAAATGTGTGTGTCATTGCTGCTTCGTCTATAAGACTGGCCAGTGTGGTTGTTTTACTTGTCCGATCCTTAGGTAAATTTTATTTATTAAAATACAAGTGAAATACCACTATAATTGGTTACAAGACTCCCCGCAAACTCGTTGAAATTGATAGTGCAACACTGGTGAAATAATTCACAAACTGAAAATGGAACACAATAGAGAGGCTAGAAATAGATTTTCATGCATGGAACGCTCTAATCTTTGAGGAGTAAAGGCAACACAATGCAGAAATATATTCTTTTCAGCAAAACTTTGTGGAACAACTAGACATTCGTATGTTCCCCTCATCCCTTCTTAATCCCAACAAAATTAAGCCATAGAACTAAATATAAAAACTCAAATATAGAGACTAAGGAGATTACTCAGTCATTACATTTTTGCTCCAGGTTCATTGAGGGATTCTGTCTCAAAACAATAGGTGGAAAATATTTGAAGAAGGTACCCTGCATTGATCCCTGACCCTAACATGTTCAGGTACCTACACAGCACACAGATATATATATATATATATATATATATATATATATATATATATATATATATATACATACATACATATATATATATATATATATATCTGTACATAAATACACAACACCCACAATGTACAAACTCATACTGACACACAAGCACTTATATCTCAAAACCACATAAATCCTAAAAGTTTTCTCATACATGAGATCTACATACATGTTCGTAGGTGTGTGTGTGTGTGTGTGTGTGTGTGTGTGTGTGTCCATATGAAGGCTGGAAGCCAATAGCAGGTGTCTTTCTTGGGCTGTCATGTTTGCAGAGCAAACAAACAGAAGAAAATCTAGATGACATTGCATTTGGTAACAGATTTTTAGATAAAAATCAAAAGCAAGATACATGAAAGAAATAATAATTTGGACTTAGTGAAATTTAAACTGCTGCTTTGTGAAAGACAATAAGAAATACACCAGAAAGAAATATTTGCATAAAACACATCTGACAATGCATAAAATCTATGAAAACACTTATTACTGAACAGACCTGAACAGACACCTAACCAGGATGACATACAGATGGCAAATAAGCACATGAAAAGACATTCTACATCCTAAGTCATCATTTAACCAGAAACTATGCTTACTGAGTAGAATGGCTAAAATCCAGCACCAAAGTGCTAACAAAATACAGAGAAATGTTAATTTTCCCATTCTTGGCTAGTGGGACTATAAATGACAAAACCCTTCAGGAGACAGTTTGATATTTTAAGACAAAACTAAAACCACAACCCATCATCCGTCAAACTGTTGAACGCTAATGTTCCCTTATGACTGCAAACATATTATTGTAATTGCCAGAGTTGCAGAAAGTTGGAAGCTAAGGATGTCACTCAGCAGGTCCATGAACAAATGAGGTATGGTATGTCCATACAAGAGAATACAATTCCGCACTACAAATGAGTGAACTGTTAAGCTATGAGGTGATATGGAGAAAACTTAAATGTGTATTATTGGTGAGAGGCATCAAGCAAATGATTTCCTATCATGTGATTCCAACTGCATTATAGAAAAGGAAAAAAAATCTATGGAGGGAGCAAAAAAGATGAATGGTTGCCATGGCTAGGGCTAGAGTGATTAGAATGATTAGGCTGGGCACAAAAGAATCTTCAGGGCAGCAAAAACGAAGTACTTTATATAATGCTTTAACAAAGCAACCATATCATTATACATTTGTTCAAACTCACATGTCCAACTGGAGCAATGAACTCAAATGTTAAATCTGGGTAATTATATGTGAATTATAGGTCCATTCATTGTAGCAAAGGTATCAATTTGGGGGGACTTGTTGATCACAGGAGAGAATGTGCATGTGTGGGGAGAGGGCATGTGGAGGAAATCTTTGTACCACCTCCCAATTTTTCTGTGAACCTCAATGTGCTCTAAAATAAAGAAAGACAACAAAATCCACATACTTAAAGCAAAATCACATCCCAAGCTGTAGGTGTGGTGCTATATCGCAGCACTTTAGACATAGAGGTGAGAAAATTGTTGCTTTGAACGCAGTCTCAACAATATAGTAAGGCCGTGTCTTAAACATAACAACATACACACACAAGAAAATTAAACAACAATTAAAGCAATTATGAGGATAGGAAGACGTAACTGTAATCTCAGCACTCAGAAGGCTAATGCAGAATGGTTGCTATGGATTTGAGGCTAGCCTAGTCTACATGGTGAGTGTTAGGCAAACTATAACTGCATAAATCAAGCAAACAGTCTCAAAAATAAAACAAAACAAAAACAACAGATAACCTTGCTCCTAGCTGAAAACCTCTTGGTAGATGATGGTAGATAAGGGAAGCATAGTCATATAGTAGGGTGGTCATGCTGCATTAGGTGAGTCCACAATCACGAGTAGATGGGCAGTGTTAACTGGATGCCATAAATTGAAAAAAAGAAGAAGAAAGAAAGAGGAGGAGATGAAGTTGGGAGATGTTGGTATTGGAGATCTTGAAGAGAGTTTGAAAGAGAAAAGGAGGATATGACCATAATACACTGTATACATATAATATTGTCTTATAGAGTGAAGTATCTAAAATATATCAAAAAAGTAAAACTGAGGCTAAATGTAATTGTTGCTCTTCCAGAAGACCCATATTCAATTTCCACCACACCATGCTGACTTATAGCTATCTGTAATTCATTCTAGGGCATCTGATGACCTTTCAAGGTACCCAGGGGCACTAGGTGTGCTCATGGAGCACATACACACATGCAGACAAAATGCTCATACACCTAAAATTAAATTTTTAAAACTTAAAAATAAAACTGGCAATTCATTAATAAAATCACCAAAAACTTATATTATTTAGTCTTTTAATTGATGCGCTATGTAGAAAAACCAAAGCTACATTGAGAGTGCTATTCCTCCATGGCCTGACTTCTTTGCCTTGTGAGCATCAGACAGCACTTCTTCCAGACATTATATTAGTCAAACAGTCTTATTGATTACTTATTCCCTATGTGAAACTACGTATTAATAATTTGCACACATGTTAAAAAGCAGAAGTCTTTCCTTCTGCTCAAACACATTATTTTTTGTTTGTTTGGTTTTTCATTGTTGTTGTTTTTCCTGCTCAGATATTTGCAAATCTTTCAATATTATTTGGTCGGAGCAAACCTGAAATAGTCTACCCACTTCCAGCTGATCTCCATTGCTAATTCTTAGCTTCGCTGGAAAAACTGTTTCCTCTGTGTTTCTCTTTTCTTTTTCTTTTTTAAAATTGAGTAACATCTTTCCATTTATTTTACATACTAACCAGTTTCCCCTCCTCACCTCCTTTCCTATCTTCCCTCTCCCCATCTACTCTTCCTCCATCTCCACTCAGAAAAGGCCAGACCTCCCATAGGCTTACACAAAGCACAAAGCATGGCTCATCAAGTTGAGGCAGAACCTAGCTCCTCCCCTTTCATCAAGGCTGGGCGAGGAAATCCAGCACGGAAAACAGATTACCAAAAACCCACTAACGGCCAGAGAGAAATCCTGCTTTCACTGTTAGAAGCCTCACTAAGTGACCAAGCTACATAATTGTCACATACATTCAGAGGACTTAGGTCGATTCCATTCAGGCTATCTGGCTGTTGGTCCAGTGTCCATCACCACCCATGAGCTCAGGTCAGCTGTCCAGCATGATGCTTGTCTGTGGATCTCTGCCTCTGTTTACATCTGTTACTGGAAAGAGTATCTTTGATGGCAATTAGGGAAGTCTGCTTACAGTAGATGGGCAGTTTAGGCACTCTCTCTACCATTGCTAGGAATCTTAGTTCAGGTCATCTTTGTGGGTTCCTGGGGGTTTCGCTGGCACCAGGTTTGTCACTAACCCCGAAATTCCCTCTCATCAAGACATCTCTTTTGTTACTCTCCCCCTACAACCTCCCTCCAACCCTCCCTCTGCACTCATTTTGCCTAACCTGCTGTCTCTAGTTCTCATCCTTCTACTCCCAACCCCCACCCCCAGTTTACCCAGGAAATCTTTTCTACTTCCCCCTCCCAAGAAAATTCATGCATCCCATTTTTGGGCCCTTCTTATTATCTAGCCTTTCTGTGGCTGTGGATTGTAGGTTGATTATTCTATACTTTACTGCTAATAGCCACCTATGAGTGAGTACATACCCTCTGTGGGGTTTGTGAGGATTTTTTCCCATTCTGCAGGCTGGCTTTTTGTCTTATTGACAAATTGCTTTACAGAAATTTCAGTTTAAAGAGGTCCCATTTATCTCATTTATTAATTGTTGATGCTAGTATCTGTGCTACTGGTGTTATGTTCAGAAAGTAGTCTCCTGTGCCACTGTGTTCAAGGGTGCATCCCAATTTCTTTTCTATCGGGTTCAGTATAACAGGATTTATGTTGAGGTCTTTGATCCACTTGGACTTGAGTTTTGTTCAGGGTGATAGATATGGGTCTATTTGCATTCTTCTACATGCTGACTACTTGTTAAAGATGCTTTTTTTAATCCATTGTATAATTTTGCTTCTTTGTCAAATATCAGGTGTTCATAGGTGTGTGGATTTATGGGATTTGTGACAGGATCTTCATTTTGATTCCATTGATTCACTTGTCTGTCCAGGACCTTCTGGCTTTCAGGGTTTCCATTGAGAAGTTGAGTGTAATTCAGATAGGCCTGCCTTCATATATTGCTTGGCTTTTTTCCCTTCGCAGCTCTTAGTAATTTTTTCTTTATTCTGTATGTTTAGTGTTCTGATTTTTATGTGGCAAGGGGACCTTTTTTGGTCCAGTCTATTTGTTTTTTTTACAAGCTTCTTGTATCTTCACCAGTGTACCCTTCTTTAGATTGGGAAAGTTTTCTTCTATGATGTTGCTGAATATGTTTTCTATGTTTTTGAGCTGGCCCTTTTCTCTTTCTTCTATCCCTATTATTCTTAGATTCAGCCTTCTAATATTGTCCCAGATTTCCTGGATATTTTTTGTTAAGAATTTGTTGGATTTATTATTTTCTTTGACCAATGAATCTATTTACTCTATCATAGCTTCAATGTCTGAGATTTTCTCTTATGTCTCTTGTATTCTGTTGATTTTGCTTGCATCTGTAGTTCCTGTTTGTTTACCTAGGTTTCCCCCACATTTGTGCTTTCTTTATTGCCTCTATTTAAATTTTCAAGTCTTGCACTGTTTTTTTTTTCATCTGTTTGATTTTTTTTCCCATGGCTTTCATTAAGGGATTTATTGATTTATTCCAATTTTTTGTTTGTCTTTTCCTCAATTTTTAAAAAGAATTTCTCATTTTCTCTTTAAGGGCCTCTGTCATCTTCATAAAGCTATTTTTTAAGGTCATTTTGCATTGGGATGTTCAGGTCTTGTTGTTGTAGAACCACTAGGTTCTGGTGGTGCTATATTGCTCTTGATGATGTTGAATGTATTCATACCCTGCCATCTTATCTCTTCTTCTAATTGGTGCAGGTGCTGTTTGTGTCTTTAGGGGCTGCTGATCTTGTGGGGGATGTATGGTCAGAGAAAGGGTGAAAGGTTCAGTTGATTTGGGTGGCAGAATGAGTCTTATCTATTACAGCGGCTCAAAGATGGGAGTGGTGGTATAGTAACATGCCAGCAGGACTCTTACCTGCTAGCTGGCTGCTGGGGCTGAGATGAGAATGGGAAGGACATGAAATGTGCCTTGTGGCTTAGGTATTGGGGAAGTTTAGCTGGGAGATCAGTTGCTCAACTCTTCTTCCCATTGGTCAGGCGGTGCTTTTGCCTCTAGAGGCTGCTAATCTTGCAGGATTATTTGGCCAGGGAGAGAGTGAAGGGTTCAGTGAGTTTGGGTGTCAGAAGGGGTATTATACTTGGTGAATACTCTCAAATTCCTATTTTTACTAAATGTAAAAATGAGATAAATTTTAGGATTAACAACAGCAATGGTGTATCGTTGAAGTAATATGTGAATTTCTTGGACCATAATGAACTATAAGATCATGGCAACCAAACCTGCATACATTATCTTACCTGATCTTCCCAAGAAGCTTATCCTGAAAACATTTAGGGCTATCTCTGAAAGATATATAAGAAAACAAAGGCACAGGGAGATGGACAAACTCAAAAAGAACTCACTATTTCATCAACCCTTTCATGAATTTCCTCCAACAAGGAAAGTGGCTGCCGAGAAGCAGATGTTATCGAAAAAGAGTTATAAAGATATAGAAGTGGGGAGAGTCTCAAAACTCACAATATTGAGTTGAGGATGTAGCTCAATTTGTAGAAAGCTTGTTAAGCATGTACTAAAATCTAGGTTTGATACCCAGCACCTAATCAACGGCAAGTGTGACACACACCTAAAATTCAAGGACTAGGGACATGGACGTAGGAGGGTCAGAAGTTTTCTTTCGTTACAAAGTGAGTTCAAGAACAAGAAGAGATTTGATTGTTCCAGAAGTTTCCATCTTAAACAGCTAATGTTTGAGTTCCAGTTGCTGGAACTCAAGTATATCGGAAAGATGAAATCTTACTAACACAGATAATGCTGGGGTTAACTTTCAGTTATGTGTGGGAGACTCTATCAGGCTAAGTGTAGAAAGAGATGGTTGGATTTTGGTTGTCTGTATCTCACTATAACCAATTAGATAGCTGATGGCGGTGTGGATGCGTACTTCTATATAGTCTGTGTTTTAACAATATTAGGGCAGTCACATGATGACCATCAATAAGAATAATTTGAATTCTTATGTAAATGGATAATAATTTAGTATCTAGCAGAAAATTCAACCCTTAGTCTTCTTCTCTATGCACAAGTTTTTCCCAGTTTATGTCAGGAATATCACTGTTAATATAAGTGTCCTGTTAAGTCTCCAGGACACTTGAGACTACTTTTATTTCTTTCCTCATTGCTGACAGAATAACTGACAGAAGCAACTTAGTGGGGAATGTAGCCTGGCGTATAGTTTAGCGGGTTCAGTTCATCATGGCAAAGAAGCAATGAAGGCTTCATTGTCTAAGGCGAGGTGCCTCATAGCTCAGTGAACTGGGAAGCAGAAAGCGCGCTGCATACACGGTAGCCCACTTTTGTTAGCTATGTCACGCGATCCAAAGGTTTGACAACCTTCTCAAGCATCAGCTGCAGCTGGAAAGCAGTTGTTCCAACACATGTCCTACAGAGGACATTTCTTATTCGAACAATCTAAGTGCAGTTTTAAAAGAACTATTTGCAAAACAGTACTTCAAATACATTTTAAGAATCTAGGGGGAAGGTTTTGAGATTATCTTAAAACTTGAAACTTTTTATTTTGTATACATAGGTATTTTGCATACATATATGTCTGTATGACCCTTGTATACCCAGGGTTCATGGAGGCCAGAAGTGGACTTTTGATCTTCTCAGCTGGAGTTACAGACAGTTGTGAACTGGCGTGTGGGCACAGGGAGTCAAACCAAAGTCCTCTGGAAGACTAGCCAGTGACCTTCTAGCTCCCTCTCTAGCATCAGTGTTGTAGTTATTCTTAACATGAGGTAATTTTTTTATATTAAAATGTGCAGTGACCTGCTTCATTCACCATGGTTGGTATAGGACTTGGCAAGTCATAAAGACGTTTTGCCTTTCTGTAATTCCAATTTGGATAATTGGCTGAAGACTGGAGGCTTCAGACTTGCTGAAAAGCATAGGCTTGAGGCAGACTGATCTTGGTTCATCAATAGCTATGCAACATTGAAAAACAGTTTAGCTTTCAGAAGCTCATTTTTCCTCAGTAATATGGCAAGATGATTATGCCTGGCTGTATTTTCCTCTGTATGGGCACTGTAATAAAGTGCCACAATTTGACTGGTTAATGGTCATGGTACTTTATTTTCTCTTAGTTCTAGAAGCTTGAAGTCCAAAATTAAGTTACTGGCAGAACTGTGTTCCTTCTGAAATCTACAGTTTTGCCTCTTCCAAGTTTTTGAGGGGTAGCTGTTGTCTTGTGGCCGTCATGGACTTGCAAATAAGTCCAATTTCTGTCCTTGTTTTCTCAGAGCATTTTCATACCCAGTTCTTACAATGGTTCTTACAATGTCACTGGACAGAGGCACACCCTGCTCAGGATGCCCTCATGTTTGCTTCCCTAGACACATCTGCAATAATCCTAGCTCCAGATAAGATAATCATGTCATAAAGTACTAGACCTCTCTCTCTCTCTCTCTCTCTCTCTCTCTCTCTCTATATATATATATATATATATATATATATATATATATATATATATATATAATAGTTCTCTGAACTCACACACAGACTTTGAAATACACACTAAATACATGCCTGCACACACACACATACACGCACGCACACACATACACACACACACACACACACACACACACACACACAGAGAGAGAGAGAGAGAGAGAGAGAGAGAGAGAGAGAGAGAGGAGAGGGAGGTATATTCTTCCTCCCCACAAGAGACTTTTGTGCCAAGAACAAGCTCATCTGAGGGAACGGCTTGGCCCTTGACTGTCAGTGGGTCCCAGCAGCACCAGCGCTGCTACAGAACATGTCTTGAGTGATGGATGTCCATAGAAGGATAGTTCATTTTAATTGTAACACTTTACTTTTGGCTATGCTTACCTCCTGCCAGCTTTTCAATTCCCTTAACATTTAAGATTGCCAAATCAGGCCATCTGTAAACATGAAAAGTTGCGAAACTGAGGTCTTTCACTGAAGTGCTAGTTTTAATATGCTGAACAGAAAAAAAAGGACATTAACCCCCATCCCATCATGAAAACAACATAGCTTGGAAAACGTATATACTCCGTTTCACCATTTGTCGTTTTATGGCTTGTGGATATAGGTAGGTCTTTGTTTGATGACGTCCTCTTTTTATCCCCCTTCTGTTTCGTTCCTGTTGAGAGTTCGCCTTGGCAACCATTGTGTAGAAGCCTAGCACAGCCTTGCCTGAGCCAGAAAGGTTAAAACTGAGCTGACAGGACAACCCCAGCTCTCCGCTGTTGGTGAGTTATTCTGTTTATTCTACATATGTTTCCTTTTAATTAAAATGTCATTTTTAATTAAAAATGAAATGTCAAGAAGGAAAAAAAATGGCAAAGTCTGAGCTAGTGCAGCAAATTCAAGCAGAAAAAAAGTCAGTGGAGAAAAGTAACTTTGAAAGGATGAGAACAGCATCTTCCTTAGGTTTGTAAAAAGAAAAAGACAAAAAAATGATCAGAGAGTTTTGAATGCTTTTTGCTGCTGTTCACAGAATGTACACACACATTCTCTCTCTCTCTCTCTCTCTCTCTCTCTCTCTCTCTCTCCCTCTTTTTCCCTCTCCCTCTTCCTTTCTCTGCCTCTCTCCCTCACACACACATCTACTTTGTGGCTTGTTCCTATAACTAAAAAAGTATATATTTGATGTGTGGGCACATGCTTTAAGTTAATGTGTGTTGCTGATGGCTGCCACATTTTTCATGAATGACAGAGCCACTAATGAGATGTAGCATTGACTGCAGAGGGCACCTATAAATTGTGTAAAACAGCTCTGCTGGCCGTTTATTTAATTTATTTGATAGAAGTGTAATGCCTTATAGTTTAACTAGAGCTTTTATTTTGTTATAAAGACCCATGTCTACAGCTTTTCAAGAATTATGCATGGCTTACGCTTCCTGTCCCAGCACTGCTCAGAGACAGAGTGTTGCACATGGTGATGATGTTGCAAAAGAACCGATCCCATGTTGAGTGGGGAATGACACCACCAAGGTATGTGCCACCTGCTGTGGATGCCATTAGGCAGAGGGTACATCTCATAGAAATAAGTGGGGCACCAATGACACATGATGGTTAGTGTTGTGTTGACCAGGAAAAGTCCAAATGGACGTGAGCTTCTCCCAGCAGACAGAATCTCTCTCTCTCTGTCTCTGTCTCTGTCTCTCTGTCTCTCTGTCTCTCTGTCTCTCTCTCTCTCTCTCTCTCTCTCTCCTCTCTCTCCTCCATTCCCCATTGTTCTGATTAGGCTGAGTAATTTCTTTTTCAAGTCCACATTTGGCAACTGTGGCTTCCTTCTCTTTTCTTCATGGTGCCATGTATTCTCCACTTCAAACACATTGTGTAACCACCTTTTCCCTTCCATCATTCCTGGTCCCACACCCGCCACCTTACCCTTTCATGCCCCGGATGCCTTTCTTTCAAGCACATGCAGTGTTTAACTAAATCCCAGTTGCCAGCTTAATTCACTTGTACTTTCAATAAGACACATGGTAGATGTGCAAAGAAGGTTCCTCTTTGCTTTTTCTATGTCCCTTCAGCCTTACAATGTCTTATGCAAAGTCAACATCAGAAAAATGTTCATTATGGAACATTTCATTGAGTGTTGATTCTCTGTAAGAATTTGATTAGCATGGTTTCTTATACATCTACTTCAGGGAGGCACAAGTTCATGTGGATCATGAAAGTTTTTATGAATAGCCCTAAGAACTTCTTGATTTGTCTGACTATGTAGTCAGTCCTGCAGCTGCCTTTGGCAGTAAAAACAGTCCTGAGAGTTTCAGCCTCATAATGGCACAGAAACAGATACAGGATAGTGAAAATACAATTCAGTAAAACCGCCCTGAAGGGCTGACTCTGTGCAGTGTGCTAGAGTGTTTGGCTCCTACATTACCTGTACGTTAGGGATGCTTCCAGTCCCAGAAGCTTCCGTTGAGCAAGTAAGAAAATCATTTCTATATTGGCTGTCTTTTTTTGTTCATTTGCTTGTTTTGTTTCCCTTCATTGTTATCTAGAAAATGTTACCTAGGAAAATGGAAGCCAACGTGCCCTGTGATTCTCAAGGCCAACACAACTCCAAACATGTGTATCTCTACAAAGTGAGACCAAGGGCAGTGGAAAGCCACTGCCTTGCTTGCCTTATAAGCTGATTAACTAGGATGAAATGACCACTTTATTGAAAGCAAATGAAAGATTGGAACTGATTTATGGATGTGTACATTATTGTCCCTGCCCGGTTCTCGTTTTTATAAATCTAAGCAATAAGTAAAGAAAGCTCTTATCCATTTCCCAGGATCTGGTTTGACAGTTATCTTTGAGAAAGTGATGAAAAGCTTGCCTCTTTTTCCTATATCACCATGACAGTCAAATTCTGCCTTGTGTCCTTGCTTTATTAAACCAATTTCTGCTTGTTTGTGCCTCTGTATCCATGGAGAACAGCTGATCAGCATCCCTCATATAAAACCCTTTATATTCGGGGAGACAGTAATTTCCTGTGAGATATTTAGTTGAAAGTTTCATAAACTTTTGAAAGAAAAAAAACCCACTGTGCTTAGTTTATACTTCATAAAAAAATGACGCTGAAGCTTTAAACAAGATACTTACATTTCACTTTCTGTGTAAAAAATTAATCTCTTTTTAATAGCATCCAGGTTTCACCACAGTGCACCTAAATGCATGCTTCTTGTCAAGCATAACTAATTCAATTCTTTTAATATTTTCTAAACTTATTGGTAAATCTTTAAAATATCTTAAAAATGTATTATATATTGCCGTTCTCTATTATTAATGTGTATTGTCATGTGATATACATGTGGGCACATGTACCATGGTAGGGACATGGAGGTCAGAGGACACCTTTGTGCAGCCATTGTCTTCTTCCACCTCTTTGTGGTCTGTAGGGCTAGAACTCAGGTCGAAAGGCTTTCAGGGCAAGTTCTACTGGCCGAACTATCTTCCCAGACACTAGGTAAATCCTCTTAATGGTATTTTATAGTTTGAACTTATAACAGCCCCAGTATAAACTGTTTTTTCAAATTGCTTTTGGTAGCTGCATTCTGAAACCTTCAAATCTGATTACCAATAAGATAACGTTTTGTGTGTTCACAAAACGTCCTCAGGAATTGAGATATTTGATCGCATGGGAAATTCTCTCTTGCCTCTTCTTCCTTCCCTCTCTTCTTCCATCCCTCCTCCTGCCTACCGCCCTTTCTCTCCTTCTGCTTTCATTCTCAAACTACCCTTTGCTTTAGTTTTAGGGACTCATCTATGGCCTCTAGATGTTCACCCTTGAGCAACATTAAAGGTACAGTGTCCATTGGAGGTCATCTAAGCATGCCAATTCTTCCTGTGATTGACATACAAGAGTCTAGCATCACATCATTTCTTCATTCTTCTTTCCAGAGGAGTTGCTCTTCCTAGAAGGTCTGTGATTGGAGGGTCTCTGTGTTCATCAGCAGAGTCCTGCCCTAGTGTTTCCATGGTTTTGATGAAAGACTGCCCTCTGGTGCAGAGATAAGAAGCAACTGTTTAAAACACAAGAAAACATACTTGGTTAAATGATTCATTTTATACTGTATTTCATCATGGAAGTTAGCACTAAACCTGAAGGTTGCAAGTTTTAAAATACTGAAAATGTACTCCTATCATGTTTTTATTATTATTTTTTAATCTCTTGGTACCTAGAATGGATCTCTTGCGATTCTCACCTTTCCTCCATAGAAACAGTTTCCCTGCGGGATATTCTATGTTTCCTCTTAGCAAATACATTTTGTTTCTATTTATAAAATATTTTGATGTACTTGTGAATGGAGTTTTAAAACTAAGGGAAAAATAAGTCAAAATCACTGTCCTGTGTCTCTTGAATCTATGTCTTGCTTGGGTTTCTCACTATATAGAGAGAAGAAACTCAGTTATCTTTCAAAAATTTATCACTGAAGAAAAAGAATCAATCCCACCCTCCCTTTCTGGTTCTGTTATTGTCTGAGCATTCAGCTTCATTGATATGATTGTACTTCTGATGTATGTCAGGTACAGAGATGAGGTGGGTGATTATTCTACAATAGACTTCAATAACATTTATTTTATGTAAATGATGTCTTGTATTTTAAATTTTTAGAGTTTTAAAAAACTTAACAAATAATTACTATCATGTAGAGAAGAACTAGCTGAATGGTTTTTTTTTTTTTGTGATTGTATTCCAAGTGACTAAGAATCCTAAATAATTAATCCCTCTGCCTGTAAGTCATAATTCATGGAACAGGAAAGGTGTGACATGAACTGTTCTTTAGAATTCTGTGAAGTCCTTAGTCATGAGAAGGTATTTGAGTCTTATCATTTCGGGAGATTAGAACAGCTGGAAAGCAAATAAAAACCTGAGAAATAACACCCCCTTCCCCCTCAGAACTTGCACATGAAAATTCGCAGCAGTTACAACAGTAATATAGCCAAAGCAAAGCAAAGCAAAACAAACAAACAAAAAAAGGAATCAACCCAACTCTCTGTCAGTGAACAATAGGATGGAATAGTATTCAGCTCTTAAGAGGAACTGATGAACTGACACACTACATCGTGGATGAACCATGAATGCTAAGTGAAGGAAGCCACATACAGTACAGCCTGGAAGAAGAGAAGGTAATTAACTGAACAAAGACAGGCTTTTGCTTTAGGGAGATGATAACAATGTTCCAAAATCCACTGTGGCAATGCTTATGCAACCTGGGATAGACTGCAAGCTTCTGACTTGTTCTCTCTAGGTGAATCGTATGCTATTGTGATCGTATCCCAACAAAACTATTACTTTCAAAACATATAAACAAACTTTAAATTAAAGCAAAGGAAGCTGCACCTTGTTCGCCAAATGTCTTCTTTTGTCTCATTGGCTGGTGGGAGGCCTTTGTGCGGCACCACCATCTCCCCTGGAGCACTGCTAGCTTCACAGAGCCTGTTTTGATCCTAAGCATTTTATGACTGCTTCAAATGTGCTCTCTTGTTTTATGAGTTTAATTATTATGAATAATCCTTCCCCAGACATTCTCCACCCTTCCAGGACAAAATGTCTGGTGGGAATGTAAATATGTTAAATGTCATTACAATATTTCTATGAGCAGAAACAAAGAGCCAAAGGCTATGTTTTTCCCCCAAAGGATGCCTGCACTGGCTGTCAGGCCAGACAGAGGGGCTGAACCTTCCTTCCCCTGGCTGTGACTATCGGCACAATTCACCAAGTCTTCATTTCCTCATCTATATGTAGGAACAACTGTACCTACCTTCTCTATATGACTGCTGCTTCCTGGTTTAAATGAGGTAATGTATTTTAAACATTCTGCAGTTGCACAGCCATGGCTGATATCTAGAATAGATATTTATTACTAAAAACAATGATTCCGAGGGAGACAATTCTGTTTATTCAAAAATAGTCTGTACTTAACTAGAGTACACAAAGGCAGAGTGACTAGCTTCTTTGAGCCCTTTTAATGTTAATCAGGGGTTTTTACATTGGTCATTAAAATATGAATATTTATAGAGCATTCTCCCATTAAAATGCATCATATTTCTTCAAAAGAAAAGCCAGATACAAATATGAAAGGGACCATTGTAGCGTTTGGGGGCTGGGTAAAATTATTCTCCTGAGGTATTATTTTCAAAATAATGGATTTTCCTTGTCGTAGGAAATTTTCTCTCCCTTTCCATCACAATCGCAATCAGCACTCTACCTGCTTGCAGCCGCCGTTGAAACAGCTGGATCACCCATTTTGATGAGGGATTACTCTTCCGTATTTATAGTAACACCCATTTCACCAAGTGTAGCCCCTGAGAAGGAACAAACAAACAGCCAACTTTCCCTATCACAGGTAACTGTTTTCTTTGTATTAAATTTCCTTTCCTATGGCGTTCACGAGCTTCAGATTCTGAAGTTCATTTCACCACTCGGGGACACTTAAAAGCTGCCAAGTCAATGCAACCAATAGAAATTTAATTTCAAAAAAAAAAAAAAATCTGAAGCTTTGCTTGTAAAACCCCACAGAAGCTTTAAGCACAATAGTGAGGGGTGGTGATGGTGGAGAAACATGAGCTTTAAACATGCCAGAGACCTTGACATCTGAGCAGGGACCATGTTTGAAGGGAGACATGCATAAAGATGCATGTCTTTTCTCAGGGATATTAATGAAATGGTTAATTCTGCTGTCATGGCAACAAAGAACAGCTGTGATGAAAAGCTAGAGGTCTACACACAATGCCCAGCACAAGGTCTCTAATTCTAAAGCTGATTTTCTTAGCCACAATAGAAGTGATGTGTTTTCAATATCATCCTAAGCCTTCACATCAAATCCTTCTAGTTAATCCAATAAATAGACCCGTGGCATAAAAGGAATAAGTATATGTTTGTCCATTATAAACCTTGTCAAGAAAGTTTACCTATGTTTAATCTTAAGAGGGGATCTAGAAAGTAAACAAACACTCCTTCAAAATAAAAGGCTATTTGGCATGAAACCTTAAAAAAGAGAATCTATTCAAATGGGCTTTTGAAATAATTATCAAATGCATTGTTGTTTAGCTTCTTAGCAGGAAGGTACTTAAGATAGCAACATTTCCAGGACCACTTCTACAGCAGCAAAAGGGATTCCATTTTTGGAGTCCAGCACAGGAGGATGATGTAAGTGACTGAGTTTGCCCCTTAGGTCTACCACCACAGTCTGTAGCAAAGAGACTTCAGAAGAACTTGCCAGAAGCATGACACCAGTACACTTGCCTCTAACAAGGCAGGCCGGCTTGTTGGGGTATCTGTTCCCGCCCGGTACCCCACAGCTGGCAAGTCCCAGAGAAAATCAATCACACAGAGATCTCTATAAATTATAAAGCTGATTGGCCCATTAGGTCAGGCTACTTATTAGTTCTTATGACTTATCTTAACCCATTATTCTGATCTATGTTAGCCATATGGCTTGGTACCTTTTTCAGCTGTCAGCTTACATGTTGCCTCTTCAGTGGTCTGTGCAGGAGTGGCAGAGGAACCTCCCTGCTTCCCAGAATTCTCCTGTTCTCATTGCATCACCTCTAGTTCCTGTCTGGTTTTCTCGCCTATACTGCCTGCCTGGCCAATCAGCGTTTTATTAAAATATGATTGACAGAATACAGACAATTCTCCCACATCACTTGCCCCAGGTAGAGATGAGTCTTAGATTTGGAAGAAGACCCGCAGAAGCCTCTGGTTTCTTTCAAAAATCTCTTCTCTCCGCCTTGTGGTCCTTAGGTGAAGATCTAGATTTCATACTTTCTCTGAGCTCCTCTCCCTGTTCTGTGTTCATAAGTTAAGACTCATGGTTTCTTCCATGGATTGTTGTCATCAAATGGAGCCCAGGTCATACTCCATCAGATACTGGTGTTTTTTTTCCTTCTCATCTTTGTATGTGTGTGTGTGTGTGTGTGTGTGTGTGTGTGTGTGTGTGTGTGTGTGAGAGAGAGAGAGAGAGAGAGAGAGAGAGAGCATGTGTATATGAGAGAGCATGTTTGTGTGTATGTGTATTTTGTGAATGGGTATACATGTATGCATGGGGGCTGCAGAAGTCATTTGGATATCATTCCTCATTCTCTGCCTTATTTTTTTTTTATTGAAGTTGTAGCTCACACGTTCAGTTAGACTGACTAGCCATCAAGCCCCAGATATTCCCCTATCTCCACCTCCCCACTCCTGGGATTTCAGGTACACATAGCTTTTTATCTGGGTCCTGGGAATTCCAAACCAGCTCCAAATGCTTGCAAGGCAAACACATCACTGAGTTACTGAGCCATCTCTCTATCTTGTTACACTGATCTTTCTGAAATCTACATCAAATTGTGTCCTTTCTCTTCAAATCTTCTCAATTAGCTCTATGTACCAGCTAAATAAAAGAAAAAAAACAACCCAAAGTCCTACCTTGATTTAGAAGACAGATGCATGATTTGAAGCTCAGTAATTTCTCTTACCTCCTATGATACCCACGTGCAAGTCTGGAAACAAAGGCATGTTGAAGTCCTCTACACATGTTCAACGTGTGATGTATTCTCAAAGTGTATGTCCTCTGGTAGTCCTTCTTCTGCCTTGAATGCCTTTTTTTCTCCCTGTGATGCTTTTCCATCTTCAGTTTCACATCGAACTCCTAATTGCAAAGCCAGACAAGCTATTTATTAATATATAATAATAAAATTATCAGAATGTGTGTTATGTATAATGTGCTGTGGGACAATGGTCTGTACCCTGTCAATTGTATTCGAATAAAATGCTGATTGGCCAGTAGCCAGGCAGGAAGTGTTGGTGGGGTGACCAGGCAGGAAGTTGAGATGGGGCAATGAAAATTTTAGAAAGAGGGAAGTTTCAGTCTGCAGTCGTGACACAGACACAGAGGAAGCAAGATGTGACTGCCTCATCCAATGGTTGCTTTTAGACCATGCCTTGACCTGGCTGACTCCATTTTACTAAACTTACAGTTGATCTATTTTAAGTCCAGATGTTGGCACAGAACCACCATCTGTCTAGCACACACCATGGCATAGACTGACAGCTAATTTAGTTACAAAGACATTGTCATCCATGAACTAACCAAAGGAAGTCAGAAACATGTGGATATCCGTGTGCAACAAAAATACATCAGAAGAAACAGCCCCATGAACTTATGGACGAATAGAACCAAAGATGTACAGCATCTCTAACATGGAAGAAAGGATATTATACAAAGTGACACGGGCTCATAAGCACTCAAGTACATGCCTCAGGGGATCAACAAGCTACTAACTCTTGACTCCATTTCAACATAACTTCTGATGAATCATCACTTATCTGCTTGTGGTGACTCCACTGATCCTTGCCTCCCATCTTCCTGCCTTATCTTGACAATACCTTATTTAACTTCCTGTAGTTAGTCTTGCTGTGGGGTCTGTCCCCTCTGCCTGTAGTAAAGCCTCTCTGAACTAGGAAGCTTCTTTAACCCCTTTGTAGCTGTTCCACAATCTATATATCATTTGTGAAATATAGCATCTGATCGGAGGGTTAAAACTAGTAATTAAGAGTGTGATAAAAGAAGCTGGGGTTTGCCAGTCACCGCACTGTCAAACAACACTGGAAGAGGACATGGTGACTTTCAGTTAAAGAAATGAAATGGATATAGCTTTGTGAATTATTGTTCTTCAATGTCTTTTGATACTGTGAAAAACCACCAATACAGTCCTCCATGGTTGGACACAGAGCACTTACAGTTCACTACCACATAATATAAATCAAATGACTTAAACAAAAACATTTGTTTCTCATGATATGGAATCCAGGAAGTCAGATCAAGCCACTAGTGGATTTGGTATCTGTTAGGCTTCCTTTTTGATTGACAGGGTCTTGTTATGGCAGCGGGGGAAGGGCCTCTTTGGCATTTCTTTTGTAAGGACCTTAATCCTGTTTATCCAGGCTCCACTCTTATTATGTCATCACACCCTCACACTTGACGTTCTAATATTGCATGTGCTTCAGTACCACAACACGTGGACTTTGGGAAGACAGCACAGAATCCCTAACCACCAGTCAGGGTGTTGTTAACTTTACAAGACACCACCAATTCTTTCCGAAGACCATTTAACAGTTGTAAGTTTGTCTAAGCCTGTGATCACATCTTTTCTTCACTTTGAAATTTACCATTCTGTTTAGCTGAAATAAAATATTCCCTTTCTGAAAATAATGTGTTTGTTTTACCAGTATATCGGACTATCTCAGGGTATCTTTTCATTTCTTAATGTTTTTTTTAAAGAAGGTTTTATATGGTAATAGCTTTTTCAAGTGAAGTGTGAACATACATGTATATCTGGAAGATAAACAAACTATATCATCCTCTCTATGCCCAATAAAAAGAATTATCACTGGGTGATAGAATTAAAATTTATTCAAAAATATATGTATATATGTGTCTAGATGTGTGTGTGTATGCGTGTTCATGGGTATACACTGATCCGCATGTAAGCATGTGCAGGCTAGAGATCAATGTTAGGTGTCTTCCTCTCTTTCTTTCTATATAGGATCTCTTATTGAATCCCAGGTTTGCCTAGTTGGCTAGACTGACTGAACTGCTCCTGAGATCCATGCCCTTGCCTCTACTCACTCCCCTCCCCTCCTGCACAGGGTTGATGATGTGCAGCCCTGCGCCCAGCTTTATGTGGGTTCTGGAGATCTGAACTCAACTTTTCAAGTTTGCACAGTAAGAACTTTCCCCACTGAACGGTCTCTTAATACCCAAGTTACATTTTAAAACATGACCTTTACCTCTAGCTTTCTATAATAAATATAAACAATCAATTTAAATATGTCATAAACAAGTGCTTACATATAATTGAAAAGTAACATATAGTATGTGGACAATATGCAAGAATACTTTGTATATATCTGTATAACCTATACCTGTCAGAATATTCTCTCTTGGATATCCTAACACTCATCCCTGCTTTGAGGAGATAAGTGACAGCCTTCTTCCTGAGTCTCTTGATATGTGTCTTATGTGTTTGTAGACACTGATCCAACTCAGCACCTGTAATAGGGAGTGGACAGTAAATTTAATTGTCTTTTTATATATCATATACCCAGGGCTGTATCTGGTACTAAAAATGCATATTGGATATAAATGCAGACTTTAAAAATAAGAACTCATATTTGCGTAATTCCTTAAATGTCTGCCTTGTACTGTGCTCAACACCTAGTTCTTTGAATCATGCTTATTAGTGATTAAATGCAGGTACACTAGTTGAGTTTTGTACTGTTTGAGATAGTGTTTTAAAAGATATATTATACACGTACTGGAACAACAACTTTTGGGTTTATTTCATTGATTCTGGTGTGATCAATTAAAATAAGCTAAGATTTCATGGAAGCTTGAGAAGGTGCTTGTAGCACAGTGGTTTTCGTGAATTAGCTAAACCAATGTGAGGTGAGACCATAGTCTGTTTCCCAAAGAGCCTGTGGATCTTTAGAGGAAAGGCATAGGGTGTGGTCTCCTCAAATCTGTGCTATTTTCTTCCTGTTATAAGAGGTTAGAAATGATGAGAGAATGTCCCCTCATGTGGTTGGCACTGCTACTCTTCTTTCCCCTTACTAGAGATGATTGGATCCCATCTCAAGTCACTTAGAAGTATCTTAATTATTATCAAGACTGTGGCCATTCCTTACACAGATGTTACATATTCATTGCTTGGACATTTGAATCAAGACAACAATGTCATTATCCATGAAATCAGATTGGGTGATTTCATCCCCCAGCTCTCATATGCATGATGCAATTAACTAACTTCCTGTGAAACACTGGCTTCCAGAAAGCCCATATGTCATTGTTGCCCCCGATGCTTGTTTGCTCTGTTTGTGGACTCTCAGCTGGTTACTACGTTCAATCTTTGTTTCTTTCCTGATAAGGAGAAACAGAAAGAGTGGTTGCAAGAATTCTAAAGAAAATACCTAGCATCCAACCATCCATGTGTAAGTAGTATAAGTAGTGTGTGTATGTGTGTGTGTGTGTGTTTGTGTGTGATATTTAGGACTTATTGACCAATTGAACCTTGATAGCTTTTTAAACAGTGCAAAACAGTACAAAAAATTTAGCTTTTTGCACTACAGCATGTTTATTTTAAATTTCTTCAAATGGTGAGAATTTTTGCAAACATTGTTTTACACTGAATTACATTTTGAGGGTAAATCATTATCCTTGGGTAGCTATGTATACATTGAAATGTGGCAATTTCACACAGTAGGAGATCTTTTTCAGAGCACAGATTTCTCGCTCACTTGTGCTTGGTTGAAGTGGGACCAGTACATAATCTAGTCAGTCCCTTACCCGAACCGCACTCACTGAATGCCTATAGCTAGCTACACATCACTCCTCAAGCTTTTGACAAGATGCCCGTTGTTGACTTTCTTCAAGCAACAGAACTTAGGTTTCAGGCTTTCCTATGTCTTCCCGTGGTTGCTAAGGAGGGTGGCAGCAAGTGCGTGGAGGCAATAGTGGGATTTCTCTGGGTTTTTCCTTGCTTGGGAAGGCTTTGAAGTAGACAGAAATATTCTCCACACAGAAAGTTCTGGAAGAAATAGATAACTTATCTGGGGGAAAGGTGACTTCTATTTTTTTTTAAAGTTTATTAAAATACAAAAGTTTCCATTTTCGCCCCTCCTCCCAACACCCTCCCACTTCCCCCACTCCCTCTCCTCTTCCCTCTCCATCCCTAAGAGCAGTCAGGGTTTCCTGCCTTGTGGGTAGTTCAAGTTCCTCCCCGCTCCCTCCAGGATCAGGAAGGTGAGTATCCAATCAGACTGGATCCCCCAAAATCCAGAATATGCAGAGGAAACAAGTCCCAGAGTCATTGTCAATGGCTTTTTAGAAAGACTTCGGGCCAGCCACATTCAGAGAATCGATCCCCAGATTGTTCTCTGGACAGAGGAGAGGGTGCCTGAACTGGCCTTGGCCCATAACCATACTGATGAATATTTTGCTTATCACCATAGATCCTTCATCTGGCAATAGATGGAGATAGAGACGGGGACCCACATTGGAACACTGGACTTAACTCCCTAGGTCCAACCGAGAAGCAGAAGGAAGAAGAACGTGAGCAGGGAGGGCAAGATCAGAGGGAACCTTCATCCGGCGATGGATGGCGATGCAGACGGAGACCCACATTGGAGCACCGGACTGAGCCCCCCAAGGTCCAAAGGAGGAGCAGAAGGAGGAAGAACACGAAAAAGGAAATCAGAACCGCAAGGGGAGCGATCACCCACTGATCCAACCAGACTTCTATTATTTTTATATCTGTAGCTTCTTTCTCCTGTGCTTTAGGGCCTGCTGTGGTGGGATAGTTGGGCTCTAATGGAGAAATGTCCTATCTGTTATTGATTGTGTTTTTATACTGGTGTCTAGGTATCTGGTTTTGGGGTGATTATAGGTCCAGGTGCTTAATTTCTGGGAGATCAGGAGAGGATGATCTATGGGATCATAGCAGGCATGGGCAGGGTGGAAGCGAACAGATAGGGCAGGGAAGGTCTGCAGGCAGACAACCTGATCTTCTGGCAGGTGTGGCCCGTGGTTTAGAAGGCAATGCTCACTCAAGCTGGGAGCTAGGACACAGTGTCAATTGGGGAGGGTCAGAAGGGGTTGGTAGTAGAATCCACGGGAGGCATGGAGAGGGGAGAAGGAGGGATGCAGCTGGCGTTCTGTTGCGTGTTAGGGACAAGCCTGAGGGATTGGGTCTGCTGAGGGAACAGAAAGCCTATTTCTAGAAACTCAATAGTGGGTGAAGGGGGCATTTGAAGAGAAGAAACTCTAGTATGGAATTCTCTCCCCCAGTGATTAAGAACTAATAGAGACCTAAAGCTTAGCGCTATCATCTCTTAAGCGAAATCAGGGACTTTGCGAATCTCTGAATTTGTAAATTGTGCCGTGGCATCTCAATCTGGTGAAGGGAGGGAGGGAGACCACCCTAGGGTTTTTGCCACCTCATTTGTTTTAAATAAAAATGGAAGACCGTAAATAAGGGTGCAGCACAGTAAAGTGGATCAGTGGATATTAGTAATTATTTTTATTATTATGTAGTACTGAAATTGCTGCTATTACTTATCACATTTCATTGCGACTCTCATTTTTGCCGTTGATGTGGCAGACCGCACACTTGACGTAGAAACCTAGAGTGAAGACTGCAACCATGCCATCAGCTCTCCTTAGATGATTCCCATTTTCCTAACCCAGAGGAACACAGAGCGATCAGAAGGCATAGCTCTCCAAGGCTCTTGGTTGTTTCGATTCTCCGTGTGCATTTGGCTCACATAACTGTGTGTAGAGTAGATAGTAGGAGTTTGCCTGTAAGATGAGGAGCTTGACATGGGCTAGCAAGATGAAGCTACTGAGCCCACCACGTAGGGGTGCTTTGTGTGGCAGCTGGCACCCTACTGAGGCCCCTGCTTTGCTTACCTGGAGAACTAAGCTGATTTAGCGGGTGGACTCCAGGCTCCAGGCGACTTTCTAAATTGTCTAATGGTAAACGTGCTTCTTCACCTCAGGTCCCCCCCCCCCCCCGCCTTTTTCCCCTGAAGCAAAACATCTATTTTAGTAGACCTTGTACTTTTCTAAGGTTAAGATATATCAGGTTGACAACAATTAGTCAAATAAAAATATTTAGCTATTGTCTATGGTTTACCCACACAGCTCTAAGCCCCAGGGTCACACAAGAGAAGTAAAGAAAATGTTTCTGCCCTGGAGACACAAAGAAAGTCCCCATGGAACGAAACAGTTCCACAGTTAAACTAGGCCAGGTAAGCGTGGCTGCTTTTTGTCCGTGGAGAGAATTGGGGCATGATGAAGACGGCAAAAACCAGCCCGCTGGAACCCAATTGGATGGGAGAATACATTGTTTCTTGGAACCGACCAATGAATGCACTGGGCAGTGGGAGGCCTGATAGAAAGCCACGGAGGGGAAAGCGTGGTTGGGGTGTCAAATAAAGAAACATATACTGTTGAAATAGAGAGCTGCTGGGGCTGGAGACACGGCGGAGGTGACGAGCACTTGCTGACCTTGCAGCCTAAATTAGGTTCTCAGCACCCCTCCACCCATGCCTAGTGGGTCCCAACCACCTGCAATTCCAACTCCAGCGTACCTGACTCCCTCTTCTGGTCTCTGAGGGCACCCGTGTGCACGTGTATCTGTTTCTCCCCAACAAACCAAAGTCAATAAAAAGCACAGACACAATCCTCCTTTGGTTGTCTTGAATTAGCTGCTCCGTGGGTAGGCTTGCACTGAGGAGTCATTAGCCACTGAAGGTGATTTCACAATGTACCTGTGACCTCATTGGTCTATACAGGTAGGGGGTTGGGCACAGATACTCAAGTAAGGCTAGACTCTGATGTTTCTGATGCCTCCCCATCTGAGGTAGCTTTGTAGAAATGCAAACCTTCCTCTTGTAATAGTTCTCTTTAAGGAGGCTTTGTAATTCTTTGGATGGGGTTTTACAAATCTATTATATTAGGGAGCCCCAAATCTGTAATTTCCTTCTAATGAGGCCTGCTAATTTGATGACAGCATTATCAAATCTAAATACCGCCCTTCTTTGGTCTGGAGGGTGCTTCATAATGAGATACATCCAGGGGGGCAGAGAGTTGCCAGATACATTAAAGAAGCCAGTGTCCCTGACTAAGGAAGGCCTTATTAATGATTTTAGTCCCAACGGAAGAGACACAGAGAAAATCTTCAGAAAGCAAGAAATGGCGATGGTGAAATCAAAGCAACCCAGACGGCCTAGAAACAGGCTAATTACGTGGAAGACCCAGAAGCAACTCTGAGGTTTCCTCCCCAGATGCCCTTGGAGCCTGCCAGGTAGCCAGATGCTGGCAGGGCGCTTGCCTTCCACAGGTCGTCAGCAAGATGGCAGTGTGCATGCAGATGAGTACTAGCGTCCAGCATGTTTTGCTCTGTAACACAAAATGTTTCAGAGGCTTACCGGCGAAATTCTAGAAGATTCTTAAGTTGCCACAGTGGAGAATCCCTATTTGTATGTTGTTTTGTAGACAGAAAAGCAGAAGTCCCAAACACGGAAGATACGTGCTTGTCCATAAATACATTGTCAGATTAAAGAATGAAAATAGTAACGTATTGTGGTTTGCGTCTCTGTATGCATGTTTTTCTGTGTGCAGGTCCATATGTACGTATGTGCACATATGCACGTATATGAGAGTGTATGTGGTGGCCAAAGGACAGTCTCTGTTCTTGCTTCTTAGGCACCCTTGGTGGTTTTTTGTTTGTTTGTTTGTTTGAGACTGGGGGTCCTAGTTTCCCTTCTAGCCACTGCACCCAAATAACCTGGCAAAAACAATTTAAAGGTGGAAAAGTGTGTTTCTTTCAAAATCCCTGGTTTCAGTACATCACAGGAAGGAGGCCTTCAGTGGCATTCACTTGGTCACATTTACCATGGAGAATGGGGGAAACAGTGAACGCATGCATGCACGCTTGGTACCCAGTTTGATTTCTCCACTCACATCCAGGGAATGATATTGTCCACAGTGGGCTGGGTCTTCACACATCACTTAGTGTAATCAAGACAATCCCCAACAGACATGCCTGGGAAGTCATACTGATCTAGACAATCACCCATTGAGACTTTCTTCCCAAGTGATTCTAGATTGCATCAAATTGACAATTAGAGCTAATCCTCACAGGGGGGACGATAAGCAGACCTTTTTCTAAAAAGTCTGATGTTAAAGTAGATGGCCTACGTTAAAGATCATAAGACATTAAGTAAATGCAAATCAAAGCTGCAATGAGGAACTCTTTTATATTATACAGATGGCTACAATCCAGAGAACAGATAACCAGCAAAGGCTGGTAAAGGTTTGAAGCATCCTTTATACACTGTTGGTGATGGCACAAAATGCTGTTGTTGCTCTGGCAGACAGCCCACTGCTCCTTCAGAGGATAACACATAGAGTTTCCACATGTCTCATTAAGTGGACTCATAGATATCACACATACCCAAGAAATTAAAACGTGTCCACCACAAAACTTATATTATGAATATTCGTAGGAGCTTCATTCACACTAGCCAAAACATGAAAGTAATTCAATGTCTATCAATCGGTAGAGAGGCAAATGCTGACATTATATCTATATAGTGGAATATTATTCACCCCCAAAGGCAAATAGTATTGAAATATGCTACTACATGAATAGACATTGAAACCGCTATGCAGAATGAAAGCAATCACTCACACAAGGGCAAGTATTGCATATTTTTATTAATACAAAATGTCTGGAATAGGTGAATCCATGGAGGCATGAAGTAGAGGAGCAATTGCATGGAGTCGGGGTAAAGCCTGACAGAGAGTGACTGTTCACAGGATTTGGGTGCTAGCAGTTAAGGATGGTGACGGCTTCCTCTCTGTTAATGAACTCAAGCTGTGGATCACACCCTTGAGATACTATTGTGTGATTTATAAGCTCAATGAAACTATTACAAAATCATGTATCGTGCACCGAGATCACATTGCCAAGGCCCCTGGTTGTGAACATTTAAAAATGGAACTCTGAACACAGGTTGTCAGATGCATAAAAGCTAACAGTAAAAAAACCAAAAAAACAAAAAACTAATAGTACGCTCAAGAAGGAGCGATTAAGTTTTACAGTTGGGCATGGCCTGGGAGAAGCCCAGCCGCTGGAGGCAGTTTCTGAAGAAAGATAAGAAACTTTCTCTGAGAATGAGATGAAGTAGAGCCAACACTGAGGACACGGTTCATGGCAAAACACCCATGTGTGTGTTTTAGGCATTAGATTTTGGTATAAAATTAATGTTTAAGAAATTTGTTGAGAGAAAGGAAGGAAGGAAAGATGGAAGAAGTGAAATGGTTGATACATAACTGATTAAGCAATTGTTCCAGAACTGGTGAGCAGCGCCAAGGATATAAATTTAGGTTAAAAATAGTGGGTGGAGAGCAAAGCTGGGACTAAGTGTATGGCACATTTATGGTGTACGTGGGAGGGGGGGAGTGGCGCAGATATATCGGCATGTGCAGGCATGTGTGTGTACATGAATGCCAGATGTAAAATATTTTCCTCACTCTGAACCTTGGTGTGATGCTTTTTTTTTTTTTTCTGTACCAACTCCATGAAATCTCTCTTCTTTTGCTATTTTAGAGACAAGGGCCATGAAGACAAAGGGCAAAGTGACTTTCCCAAAGTCCACAGCTGCTAACTGGCAGAGCGAGGATTCAATGCTTAGAATTGTGTCACTAGGACCTAAACTATTTACCAGCCCTCTTAGTTTGAAAAGATTACTTGAGCCTGGATCTCCCATGAATTCCGGCACAACCTCAGCCTGCAGGAAGTCCTCGGAAGACAATTATTGAAGAGTTGGCTTCAAACCCTCTTCTCTTCCCAGCTCAAATTTCCTATGTAAGGAGGCCTGCCATGAACTTGGTGTAGGCAAAGCCAGTGCCTACATTAAAGACATTGGGAATGGATGTTTGGTCCTTGGATAAGGCATTTCCTTTCTCCAAGTTAACAAGTCCTATCACATAGCCACACCATTCTGCTGAGCCAGTAGTTATGAACATCGAAGCTCACAGTATCATCAGCCCAATACTAAGCACGTCCCATGTGCAGGCTCTGTTCTAAGGATCTTACACAAGCCACCACCTTTGGTCTGCGCAACAATGCAGGCCAGTTGGCACTAGAGATGGGGTGTGGTGCTCATAAGTGAGCACTCACAGGCAGACTGTATGGCCATGTGTGTGCTAGTTTCACCGCTTACAGAAGTGTGGCCTGTGCAGTTTGCTCCAGATCTCTCAGCACCACCATTTTGTCATCTTCAAGCCAGGGATAAGAACAGTGCCTATGTCACAGAGTTTACAAAAAGGCTGTTTGGATGTGAAGTACTTGGAATGCCATCAACATGTCGTGACAGCTGTTTATGTGTTAGTTGTTGGCAGAAGCCTCCATCCTGTTCCTCTTAACAACTAAGAAAACTGAGGTTTAAATTATTAAGCGCGTTTCACAGGGAAATACAGCGAGAGGCTGAGCTAGGATTTAAACCCATGGAGTTTGACCCCAGAGTTCGTATTCTGAAGCAGTAAACTAAATTTCTTTCTACAACCTCATTTCACATGGTAATAGAATATATGCTCTAAGACATATCCTTTGTATCCTGCTGCTGTGCCTCAGAGTGCTTTTAGTAATATCCATATCTTTATAATATCATATTCAATATTTTATTGGAAGTATTAATGCATTCTTGGTATTTTATTATTAGTTCATACAGTAACTGATATCTGTTAGATTCTTAATAAACATATATTTTCATTCTTAAGTCTCTTGATAAATGTTTCTTATTCTTTCCTTTCTCACTAACCTCACTAGATGCTGTAAAGTTTAGGCACTCAGGATATCTTGCTTGAGACGATAGAACAGTACCCTGAGTAGACTTTCGGCTATCACATTCCTCATCATACTTTGTCTTATGAGAGCAGCTTAGTGAGCAAGTTCTGCGTGCGCAAAGAACGTAGTTAGCCACCTGGTAAGATTGATGTGGAAGTTAAATGTATTCCATGCCTTGCAACAACTTTGTGATAATGTGAAAAGTCTTCTCACCTGACAGTTTTTAATAAATTATCACTTGGAGAATGGGGAATGAGCTCTGCTATCCAGAAGTGTGGGGAGGAAAGGCGTTGATTTGTGAGCATCTAGTGGTTGGCTGTTAACATGGTTGGCTTGCTCATGTGACCAAGTTTAAGATATCTATGTCATATACATAGAAAGAAGAATTGTGATCACTAAGAGTTCAGAAGGGTCAGGAGAAGACAATAGACGGCAATAGTGGGTACAGGGTGGGGTCTTCAAGGTTCTGGAGCACAGTAGGATCAACATAGTTCACAAAAAAGCATCCTTTGCAAACAACTGAAAGGTTTGGAACACAAAGAAATAGTAAGTGCTAAAGGAGATGAAAAGGCAATTTACCTCACTTGGTCACGTTGTATGCATGTCTTTAATTATCACACCAGACTCCGAATGCATGAAATGGTTACATGTCAATGAGATACTTCTTAAAAAGAATGGTTGACTTAATAGGAACATGGAAGATACAGTTTTTATTAATATTGAGGTACCAAACAAATTTTGTTAAAATGTCAACTGTCAGACAAGTTCCTTGTGCCCATGAACATCTTCCTTAAGAGGAGGTGTCTTAGTCCATTTGGGTCAGGATAATAAGACATCATATTCTGGGACACCCCTCGCACTATATTTCCAGTTTTGGAGGCTGGAAGGCTAAGATCAAGGTGCCTGAAGTTTCAGGAAAGGCATGTATCTTGGTTCATAGATGCTGCTTTCTGGCTGTGTCTCACACAGTGGAAAGGGCAAATGAGCTCCCTGGGGCCTCTAAAATGAGGACTCTAATCCCGTTAGAATATGTTAGGATCACCCATGGTCTCTCACAATAGCATCTTCTGAATTTCATTGCCATGGAGGGATAGGATTTCTACGTATGAATTTTGAGAGGACAGAAGCAGTTTGATGCTGGAGGAGAGTCCTTTCTCAATCCTGAAATCAACAGTCTTCCATTCATTACAGCACACTTGATTCTGAAGTTAATAAACTTCCTTTGCTAAATAAATATACCTCTTACAATATATAGACATTAAGAGTACTTCATTTCTCGTTTGTCGCAGCGTGAAACTTGCATGCTAAGTTTTACTAGCATCTCAGCCACACAGTCTGGTTAGGGACCAGTCAGATTTGGAATTTTCTATTTACTACAGTGTCTTGTTTTGTTTTTCTCAGATTTGTACTGTCTCCAGTAGAGTTGCATCTGAATCAAGATTTCATTTTTGAAATTATTTCCTATAACTTGATGACCAGAGGTAATACAAATAAAGCTGATCATGTCTAATACCTGCGACATTTTAATTTTACACACACCTATTTATACAGTGAGTGTTTAAGTTTACATGAGAAAAGGCACACATATGAATACTTATGAGACAATTATTTGCAATAGCAAAAATCACAGTAATCCCACATTTTTCAACAATAAGAAAAATACAAACTTATGTCATATTCATGAAGGAGGGCTAGCACATTATTGAAAATGTCCTGGTGAATGCTATATTTGTGGACAAAAACAGCTCTCCCAAAGATGATATCGACAGAAAGAAAGCAGTTCAACAAAACAGCACCTCGTGTGTTAAGCATTTACAAGCTATATTTACAGAAAGAGCTACCACAGAAAACAAAAACATTTTGTAGGAAATTATTGGACTCTGTCTTTCAGTATTTGTTGTCCCTTCCCTCTGTGATCTCATCTGTTTATTGCCAGCACATGGATGCCACTCTGTAATTCTGAGATCATGTAAGTAGGTGCTTTAGGCGTTTTCTTTCTATCTGCAAACTAGTGTCTTAATACACAGAAACAAAAAAGAGCTTAAAATTAATCTCTTTTAATTCCCAGATAAAGGCCTGAGATAGGACAGTGAGACAAAAGCAAACATGGGGACACTTACTTCAAAGTAGAATCAACAGGAATCACCAAAATTATGGGAAGAACAAAGTGGGATAGATTGTAATTATTATTATTCTGTTTTTTTTTTTGGTCCATCTATTCAGCCAAATTTGTTCATAGCAGGAATCCAGAAGGTGCATTTTCTGGGTTTTCATTGGTGAGACAAATGCCTGAGTTAAGTCATTCAAAAGCAGGAATGTTTATTCTGGCTCATAGCTTTAGAGAGCCAGCTGGCCCATTGCTTTGAGTGTAGGGTGAGGCAGAGCATCATGCTTGTGGCACATGTCAAAGAAAACTTCAGGGGTGGGAAAGACGCAAGACACAGAGAGTTCAGGGACAACATACGCCCTCTAAAATCACACTCTAAGTAATTTGCCTCCTCCAAATGCATCCCACCTCCTAAGTCTCCATCCTTTCCCAACAGAGTCATCAAATTTATCTCTCTTTCAATGTAGCAATGCTCTGGTGGCCTTGTGAGCAGAGGACTATCAACACACACCAGCAGCTAGAAAATGGAGCCTTTAGCCACATTTGCAGGCTATTTCAGAATCAAACCATCACACGAGGCCACTTGAGCCTTGCAGGATGTTTGAACTTCCTACTGTTGCTGGAGTAATTTTTTCCAGACTGAGTGATATAAAGCAATAAGAATACAACGTCATATATCTAGAGGGTGTACTCTAACATGGTTCTCACAGGGTTGAGATCAAGACATGGTAGGGTGATGTTCTTCTCCAGAAGACCTAGGAGAAAACTCAGTTTCTTGTATTTTCTCAGTGCGAAGCTGTTCAGCATTTGGGGAGTAGGTCATTGCATTTCCCAACCCAGAACTCATATTTGAGTCTATTTTGTGTCACACCACCCTGACAGCCTCTTCTCACTCATAAGAACACCTGTGATTCTACTCAGTCCATCTAGATGATCTAGGACAATCTTCCTGACTATTGAGCTCTGCTGATCAGCAACTTTAACTCATTCTGCATATTTAACTGCTCTTAGCAATATATCAGCATGTCAGTTTCTCATAATTAAGAGTCGGACAGTTTTGAGGAAGGCACATTTCCTAGTTTGTTTTCTGTTGCTGTAATTAGCATCATGACCAAAGGCAACTTAGGATGGAAAGGGTTTATTTCATCTTGTATTTCCAGGTCAGAATTCTCCTACTGAGGGAAGTCTGGACAGGAATTTGAGACAGGAATCTGAAGGTAGGAACATGGAGTAGAGAACACACAAATGCTGCAATCTGACTTGTTCTTTGGCAATATCCAATCTAGTTTTTTAGACAGTCCAGTACCACCTGCCAAAGGAACAGTTCTATCCACTCTGGATCAGGTTCTCCCACATAAATCATTAAGACAATTTTCCATACACATAGCTACAGGCCAGTCTGATGGAAGTAATTCTTCAAGTGAGATCCCCTTTCCAGGTGACTCTCGTTTGTACAAAATTGACAACAGAAACTAATGAGGGTAGCACCATTCTGCCTATTATCAGACAGCGCAATAGAAACTCTCATCTAGTTAAAAAAAAAAATCAGTAAATTCTACTCCAGAGCTTTTAGCTAAGAAATAAAATTCTTTTATCCTTTACCTAAACCAGTGGTAGGGCTGAGCCTTCTGGTACTTGAAATCAAGTATCCTGGTATCCAAAGAGGAGAGGAAATAAAAGAAATGGAAGAAAAACAAGGAAGAGTCTGTTGCCAACGTGATTACCAACCCTGAACAATTAGTAGCTGTTCTAGTTTGGGTTCCATCGGTGTGAAAAACCACAGACACAACGCAACTTGAGGAAGAGTTTTTGTTAGTTTATAGGCTATGTTTAATCCTTAAGCGGAGTCAGGGCAGGAGCTCAGAACAGGGACTTGAGGCAGGGAATGAAGCTCAGAACAAAGAGGAATGCTTCTTGCTGACTTGCTTAGATGTTTTTATACATTACCCAGGCCTGTCTCCTTAGGGATTTTATTACCCACAGTGGGCTGGGCCCTACTGCATCAATTGGCAATAAGAAAATGCCCCATAGACATGCACACTGGCTAATCCAATCGAATTAACTCCTCAATTGAGGCGTCCTCTTGCAAGGTTTGTCAATCTGACACCTAAATCTGGGACAGAAGTTGAATGATGCTACTTTACATGTGTCGAAATGAGATAAACTGAGAACTAATGGACCCAGATGACTTGAGATGTATTGACTTTAGAGGTTTTGTTTTAATATTCATGGATAATAAATACTGCATGTATAAGTTTAAAGTTCAGAAAAGCAGAGATGGCAAAATATTTTTTAATATTTAATAAATGTTTTCCTTTTATCTTTATCATTTATATGACTTACTATTGGTGCTCTAGTTAGCCAGGTACTTGGACTACTATACTACTAACTTTACCAGGGAAGTGCATAAATTACATTGTTGTCTTTAAGAAATTTTTGAAGATTTTATTTGAAGTTACCTAAGTTTTACGATGCAGAAGAAGGTATTGTCATTGAGCAACGCCAAGGTTCGAGAATCTGGGAATAATCCACCAGAAAGACTGGGTTCAAGTAAACAGAAAATTTATTTAAAAAGGTAGATGTAACAGGGAAGCAGCCATTGTGTCCAGATCCAAGACTGGGTTCCTGAGGTTCACTTAAAAGGGAAAATCACACTGTGATAATGTCACAGCTTTATGCAATTATAATAGAACATGAGGGGACATAGTTAGGGACTTTCCAGGGTGGCAAACTCCCCAGCCTATTGGGAAGCCTTTGAGGTTTGCAGTTCTGCCCCTGTTTAGTGACAATCAATCAGGGAAGAGTGGAATGTTTGTGGTTAGTTTGTTTTCTGGGCATTTTGGTTTAGGTCATTTCCTAGAAATCTGGAGTTAAATAAGGTTTATGGGGTCATCATCTCCCACTACTGAAATGGCAGCTCAGGGGAAAATTGAGTCCCTGTTGCTAGGTTGAACTCAACAGTATGATTGTTGGACAGACTCTGGATTGTTACATAATTATTTTTGCTTCTAATCTCAAACAGAAACAAACTATCATTCCTACTTTCAACCAACCTCATATATTCGTCAATGAGTTTTGACTCTTAAGTCAAAGACATTTGAGCTAACCATTTACCAACTGGGTACTCTATTGATAGGAGGTGGAGACTTTAAGAGGTGGGATTCTAGTCGAAGGAGGAAAGGTCTTTCAAGAGAATATTTGGATTGTGATTATCTCTTGCCTCCTCCTTCTTCTCCCTCTCCCTGCTTTCCCAGCAGTCATGTAAACAGACACACCATTTTGCTGAGATGCCCTGTCCCATCAGGGCCCAACACTGATAGAAACAAATAGTCATGAACTAAAATCTTTGAGACTGAGAGCAAAAATCAGTCCTTCATCCTTGTAGGCCGCTCATCTCAGGTATTTTGTCACGGCAATGATAAGCTCTTTAATGTGCCAGCCACAGTCCTGTAAAACATTAGATCATATAAAGCATACAAGACGTAGTTGCCCAAATGCCGCAAAACAGAAGATAGAGTATTAATATATTCATGACCAGTTTCCTGAACTCTTGTCCCAAGTCCTTTAGTCCCTTTCTCTTTTCCTCAAATGCCTGTCTTAAAATGGAAGAAGTAAGCAAAAAGTGAATTGACAGTTTCGTATCTTCCCTTCAGATCCTTATATTTTAAGAAAAATATTCTGATCTAGTCTTTTTCCTATTCTTAAATTTTAATAGCTATGTATATGTGTTCATCTATTTGCTGATATATCTTAGACATATGCCTAAGTACCAAGGGGACGGATTCCAAAGAAAGCTGTGAAAGACAGATAAGACTACACCTTCGAGGCACAGAAGTCACGTGCTCAATAGAGTCTCCTAAAGGAAAATTATTGGTAAGAAAGGAAATCTTGATCTATTAACTGCTGATTAATGCAAATCTTTGAAAGCAACCTCTAATCTCTAACTGTGAATTTGTCAGTGATAGTAGAATCAGGCGGTCAGGCTGACAGGAAGGCAGGATGACACAGAAGCCTCTTAGAGAGAGCAGAAGACACCGTAGGGAAAAGAAGTAAATAAAATCTGTAGGTAAATAATGGTGTGGATCCTTAAATCTGCATGACTCAGTGCTATTGACTCTCAGCCAGTGATAAAATGACTTGGACTCCTTTATAACACAGTAGTTTATAGTACATGTAAGGGTAGTAAATACAGACACAAGGGGAGGTACCATGAAGGTTAATAAGCTGTATAGATTATATCACGTTTCCAATGAGACCATCCAACTTAAGGATGTTGTTTGTAATTCTTAACATTTAAGGAAAGAATGCATATTATTCCATAAGAATGGCCATATCAATTAACAAAAGGGAAAGTTATTGACGACAAGGGCATCCCAGAGTCATTAAGGACCAGATCCAAATTTCACTTGGCAGGTTGTTTCTGGAATCGTGCGCATCTGTGAGAAACAGGAAAATGTTTTAGCTCTGGGCAGATACTAGTGAATCTAATAGCTTCCCTGTTAATTGGATTAACTTCAGAGGGTAAAAGTAAACCAGACCCTGCCATGTAGCAAGCTCACCGCTAAGAGCAATGCCTTTCAGATAACATTATCATATGATTTTTGTCAGGCCTAAAGTTAAATAAAAGTGAATAGTGCAACCTTAAATACCATATTAGTTCAAAATAGAGACACACACACACACACACACACACACACACACAAATCCAACTGGAAAGGCATCTCCTAAGAGTCAAGTTTACTAAGCTTCAAATGAAGTTCTTCTCACACATACAATTTTGTTTTCCCTTCTCAGTCTGTCACATGGAAGTAAATAACTCACACATTGAGAATGCAGAATAAGACTATTTTATATTTATTTATATTTTCCATAGACATATTTTGTACACACATTTGTCCTAGTCACATTTGACTTCATAAATAATATACATGCTATATATTATTACTAGAGCTGTTTTGTTGGAATGGGTTGCTTTACTCTTGTTTTTAAAATTGTTTTTATTGAGTTATATATTTTTCTCCACATTCCTTCCTTTCTCTCCCCTTCCCTTCTACCCTCTCCCATGGTCCCCATGCTCCAAATTTACTCAGGAGATCTTGTCTTTTTCTAGGTCCCATGTTGTTTAGATCCATGTATGTCTCTCTTAGGATCACCTTTGTTGTCTAGGTTCTCTGGGATCGTGAACTGTAGGCTGGTTTTCCTTTGCTTTATGTCTAAAAGCCACTTATAAGTGAGTACATATGATATTTGACTTTTTTGGTCTGGATTACCTTATTCAATATAATGTTTTCTAGATCCATCTATTTGCCCGCAAGTTTCAAGATGTCATTATTTTTCCTACTGTATAGTACTCCATTGTGTAAATGTATCACATTTTCCTTATCCATTCTTCAGTCTAGGAGAATTTAGGTTGTTTCCAGATTCTGACTATGCCAAACAATTCTACTATGAACATGTCCTTGTGGTATGATTGAGCATCCTTTGGGTATATACCCAAAAGTGGTATTGCTGGGTCTTGAGGAAGGTTGCTTCCTAATTTTTTGAGAAATCATCACACTGATATCCAGAGGGGATGTACCAGTTTGCATTCCCACCAGCAATGACGAGTGTTCCCTCTACTCTGCATCCTCTCCAGTATAAGTTGCAATTAGTGATTTTGATTTGGCCATCCTTACAGGTATAAGGTGGAATTTCAGAGTTGTTTTGATTTGCATTTCTCTGATGACTAAGATGTTGAGCATTTCTTTAAGTATCTTTCAACCATTTTAGATATATTTGTTGAGAGTTCTCTGTTTAGGTCTGTATCATACTTTTTTTTTAAAAAAGTATTTATTCTTTTGATGACCAGTTTCTTGAGTACTTTGACATTTTGGAGATAAGCCTTCCATCCAGTGTGGGGCTGGTGAAGATCCTTTCCCATTCTGTAGGCTGCCATTTTGTCTTGTTGACTGTGTCCTTTGCTTTACAGAAGCTTCTCAGTTTCAGGAGGCCCATTTTGTTATTTTTTTCCCTCAGTGTCTGTGCTACTGGGTTTATATTTAGGAAGTAATTTCCTGTGCTGATGTGTTCAAGTGTACTTCCCACTTTCTATTCTATGAGGTTCAGTGTGGCTGACTTTATGTTAAGGTCTTTGATCCATTTGGACTTGAGTTTTGTGCATGGCAATAGATACGGATCTATTTTCATTCTTTTACATACTGATATCCAGTTATGCTAGCACCATTTGTTGAATATGCTTTTTTTCCATTTTATATTTTTTGCTTCTTTGTCAAAAATCATGTGTTCATAGGTGTATGGACTGATATCCTGGTTTTCGATTCAGTTCCACTGGTCCTCCTGTCTGTTTTTATGCCAATATCAGTCTGTTTTCAGTACTGTAGCTCTGTAGTTGAAGTCAGGGATTGTGATGCTTCCAGAAGCTTCTTTATTGCACAGGATTTTTTTGGCTATCCTAGGTTTTTTGCTTTTCTGTATGAAATTGAGTATTTTTCTTCTGATGTCTGTGAAGAATTTTGCTGAGATTTTGATTGGCATGACATTGACAATGTAGATGGCTTTTGGTAAGATTGCCATTTTTACCATATTAATTCTACCTACCCAAGAGCATGTGAGATCTTTCCATTTTCTGGTGTCTTCTTCAATTTCTTTCTTCAATGATTTAAGGTTCTTCTTATACAGGTCTTCCACTTGTTTAGTTAAAGTTATTCAGAGATACTTTATGTTATTTGTGGCTATGGTGAAGGGTGATGTTTCTCTAATTTCTTTTTCAGTCCATTTATCATCTGTGTACAGGAGGGCTACTGATTTTTTGAGTTAATCTTGTATCCTGCTACATTACTGAAGGTGTTTATGAGTTGTAGAAGTTCCTTGGCAGAATTTTTGGTGTCACTCATGTAAAGTATCATATGATCAGCAAATAATAAGAGTTTGACTGCATATTTTCTGATTTGTATCTCCTTAATCTCCTTTTGGTGTCTTATTTCTCTAGCTAGAATTTCAAACACTATATGTGGAAATAGTGGACAACCTTCTCTTGTTCTTAGTTTTAGTGAGATTGTTTTCAGTTTTTCTCCATTTGGTTTGATGTTGGCTGTTGGCTTGCTGTATATTGCCTTCATAATGTTTAAGTATGTTCCTTGTATCCCTGCTCTCTCCAAGACCTTTAACATGAAGGGATGTTGTATTTTGCCAAAGTTTTTTTTTTCAGCATCTAATGAGATGATCATGTGGGGCTTTTTCAGCTTGTTTATTTGATGGATTGCATTGACAGATTTTTGTATGTTGAACCATCCCTGCATCTCTGGGATGAAGCTGACTTGATCATGGTAGATGATTTTTCTGATATGTTCTTGGATTCGGTTTGCCAGTATTTTATTGAGTATTTTTGCATCAATGTTCATGAGTGAGATTGGTCTCTAATTCTCTTTCTTAATAATGTCTTTATAAAGTTTGTGTATCAGGGTAATTGTAGCCTCATAAAAAGAGTTTGGTAATGTTCCTTCTGCTTTCATTGTATAGAACAATTTGAGGCTACTCCTATTTTTTTTATTATTTTTTCTGTTTATTTTACATACCTGCCGCAATTTCCCCTCCCTCTTCTTTTCCCTTCCCCTCCACCCACCTCCCTTCTATCCCTACCCCCATTCACTCCTTCTCTGTCTCCATTCAGAAACGGGCTGGCTTCTGTGGGAGTCAGCAAAACATGGCACATGAAATTGAGGCAGGACCAAACTCCTCCCCCTGCATCAAGGTTGAGGGAAGCAACCTAGCATGAGGATTATATTCCCAAAAGTCAATTCAAGTTCCAGAGACAGGTACTGATCCCACTGCTAGAGGCCCTACAAACTGACCAAGCTACACAACTGTAACCCACAAGCACAGGGCCTCGGTTGGTCGTGTGCAGGCTCCCTAGCTGACGGTCCAGAGTTGATGAACTCCCACTAGCTCAAGACACACTCTCACTGTGTTTCCCTGTCATGATCTTGGCACTCGATCCTTGCCCCCAAATTGCACAATCCTTCCCCTCTCTCTTCAACAGAACTCCTGGAGCTTGGTCCAAAACTTGACTATGGATCTCTACATCTGCTTCCATCAGTTACTGGTTGAAAGCTCTATGATGACAATTAAGGTAGTCACCAATCTGATTACAGGAGAAGACCAGTTTGGTCACTTTCTTCACTATTGCTGGGAGTCTTAGCTGGGGTCATCCGTGTGGATTCCTGGGTGTTTCCTTGGCACCAAGTTTCTCCCTAACTCCAAAATGACTCCCCCATCATGAAATCTCTTTCATTATTCTCACTGTCCATTCTGCCCCCAATTCACCCATTTTTAAAACAAAACAAAGCAAAAGCACTCTTTGTCATTCCACTGCATTCATCCATGGGGCTGTGACAAATGCCAGTTCAGAAGTTCTGACATCTTCATGTGAATCTGACAAAAGCAGCTTATGGTTTTAAAAAAGCATATTTGAAATTCCAAATCCATAAATAACAGCAATGCCAATCACATCTAGCATAGTAGGTGGAAAGCAGGTACGTGTTCTATTTTATAGAGGAGACAATGGAGGCTTGGGGATCTAGTTAACATATCCAACTTCCGGCACTCAGTAGACAGTGCCACCAGGCTCTTACCGCCTCTGTGTAAGTCAAGAGGAGCATCTATTCATGTGTTACCAGCACCTTGTGTGAAGTACCAAGTGTGCACTGCGGTCTATCAGCAGACAATGACAGAGAGCTGGATACAGATACAAGCCACATTCTCTTGGGGAGGATATAGAAACTCTCTAAGTCTTGTTTTTATGAAATGGGACTAATAACCCCTATATGACTAAGTTACTGTGTGGTTAAATGAGAAGTCCTTTTTACATTTCCATTTTGCATTTGTTTTTGTCAAGGGAATTTTAAAACAATGCTAGAAATTCTTTTCCTGAATTTAAAAATGTATACATATATACATACACATGTGTATATATATAAACATTCTTAACTTCTACACATAATGTTTTTTCCTTAATGTTGTACAAAGTCAGCATATATTTTGAAGTGATTTTATTGTAATCACAAAGCTTTCACTAGGGTGCTTAATATAAAATAAGTCCCTGCTTGTCTCACACAGCAATACTATATAATGTCTTAATGATGCCAAGCTTTATAATGTTACTGTTGAAATTCTCTAGTCCCTGCAAAGTATGACCTGATGAGATTAACACTAGTATAAACTTTTTAAAGACATGCTAATCTTTTTAGATTCTTATTAAAGAGGCAAAAAGCAGGATTTACAACAAACTTTGGCATAAACATTTTGATCTTACAATCACACTACACTGAGGACTATGTTTATATTCAAAAGTTACTTTGGGTATGAACATGAGCGTGTGTGTGCATGTGTGTGTGTATGTGTGTCTGTGTGTGTATGTCTGTGTATGTGCATGTGAATATGCACAGATGTGTCCCTGTATCAACCTCTGGTGTCATTTTTCTAGTACTGTCCATCTTCATTTTAAGACAGGTTTTCCGACTGACCTGGAGTTCACCAAATAGGCTAAGACGGTTGGCCAGTGAGCCCCAGAGATCTGTCATCTCTGCCTCCTCAGGGCTGTAACTGCAAGTGACTTTCATCAAGTCTGACATTGGTTTAGTTGGGCTTTGAGGGCAACACCTTAGGTCTTTATGTTTGCACTTCCATTACCTTACTGAGTTAGCCGTATCTTCAGCACAATTTCTTTATTTCAAGACATCATACAAAGAGTGCTTTTCTTAAACCAGAATAAAAAATGAATATACATTCAGTAAGACATTCAATTTCCATGTTTTCTTTCTATCCTATAATGATCTTAGGAAGATGATAAAATTGTTTAAGCAGCTATTTTATGGGTTAGAATTTGAGTCTTTATGGCCAGGGGTGGTGGTGCATATCAGTAAACCCAGCACTTGGGAGACAGAGTCATGGAGATCTCTGTGAGTTTGAGGCCAGCCTGGTCTATAGAGTGAGTTCCAGGACAGCTAAAACCATGTCTTAAAAAACAAACAGAAAGAAGAAGTTGAGGCTTGAGTTTTTAGGGTTCTATGAAATTATAGGACAGTGAGAGTCTTATAAACTACAGAAATTTCTCATTGAGTAGAGCTCAGGGATGGATCAAGTCATATACGGTGGAAATGTCAGTGAGAGCCTTCCTAGACTTTCATTTGCAGTTGTTACCATGGAGAAGTTTGAGAGTCTTGTCATGGTGCTGACAAGGACTATTAGGACATAATTTGTCTAGTATGCCAGACAAAAGTCAGCTACGGTGAGTATGAGTTCTCTTATTTCTGTGATTAAGAAATACTTAGGAGAGGAATGGTCTGTGATGGCTAGTTTTATGTCAGCTTGACACAAGCTAAAGTCATCAGAGAGGAGGGAGCCGTAACTGTGGAAATGCCTCTCTAATTCCCCACTGTAAGACATTTTCTTAATTAGTGGTCAGTAGGGGGTGCCTAGCCCATTGTAGCCGATGCCATCACTGGACTTGTGTTTTTTTTCTAAGAAAACAGGTTGAACAAACCATGAGGAGCAAGTCACTGAGCAGCACTGCTCCAAGGCCTCTGCTCCTGACTCCAGGTTTCTGCTCTATTTGAGTTTTTACCTTGATTTCCCTCACCTGTAAGTATGAACTGAAATAAACCCTTTCCTCCTCAAGTTGCCTTGGATGTGGTAGTTCATCACTGCAATAGAAACCCTAACTGAGGCAGGTCTATTTCTGAGTATAGTTTAAGGAGAGTTACACTCCATCCTGGTGTGGAAGGCTTGGTGGCAGGCTTGTGAGGCAACTTGTCGCAGTGTATCTTCAGCAGCAGGCAAGCAGGAAGAAACGAATGTTGATGTTCTCTTTGCATTCCCTCTTTTATTTAAGTTCAGGATCCCAGTTCATGGATCAGGGTTGTGCACATTCGGAATGGATCTTCTCAGCTCAGAGTCTAGAAACTCACTCATACATGCCTGGAGGTTGTCATTTAGGTGATCATCGATCCTATCACATTGGCAGTGTTAACCATCACACTGCATAAGGGTGGAAGGAGTCACGGGAGTTCTTCGAACGGCAAGTCAGAGAAGGGCTTAGGAAAGATATTTGGGGTCAAATTGTCAAGATACTGTGATTTACTGGAAGTGAGCAAGCAATATCAAACATGGCAGAAATAGCTGTTTTTATTTTGTCGTTTGGAGTTTGAAATTCCTGAACATTGTAGGTGGCCAGGTACTTCAACAGGAGTCTAGGTCAGAAGCAAAGGTGTAGACATTAACTGGAGTGCCACCACCAGGGTGGGGGAGGGGGAGAGACCTTAAGGGACACCTGCTTACACCCAGGATTCTTACAGATGCCTATGAATCCCCTTCTCTTTCTTTACGTCCATTTACTCTTTTGATAATTTGAATACTTCATGATCTTTGTGCTTGTTTCTTTCTGGAATCCTCTCTCCTCTTTTCACCATGTGTCTGGCTCCTCCTCAGCCCTGGGTCCTGGAGACAGAACCACTCACTCAATTAAACATTAATGTCCATATTCTGTTTCATTCCTTTCTTGATGTCATGTGATTTACTGAGATAGAAGCTCAGTAAGGCAGCACTTATACCGGCCTTGTTCACCGCTTGAATCACAGACGGGTTTAAGTGTTTAGCATATGGAAGATACTTCATAATTTTGAAAGAATGGAGAGACTGCAAACTCTGATTTCTTCAAAGATCCTAATGTAATATGTACCAGTTTTTGCCTTATCCCAGCTCCATGTTTGTTTAGTTCTAGCTCATTCCAAGTTCTTATGTTTTTCTGAACATCCTAGCCTTTTCTCCCACTGGGCCTTTGGTAGTCCCACTCCTTGAGATGCCCTTCTTTTACTCCATATTTTCTATTTTATAAACTCAAAAACTGGCTTTACTGTCACCTTGTCAAGAGCACATGCTTCTGATGTCTCTTCTCTCCTGATTATTTTCCCAGCACTTACTGCCACATGTAGCATAACATTGTTATAAGTCTTTGTCCATTGCACACGACGAATGCTTTGAATCTGGGGAGTAGAACTGTCTGATTGTGTCTCTTACAAATGCATAAAATGAAACTAGAATCTCTAAGGAGATAGTTTCAGGGTATCAGGTTTTGCAAGAGGTGTTTAGGTTCTGAGGGTGAAGCATTCATATCTGGGATGAGCACTCTAACAAGAAGCCCCACTGGGATTATTCATGCTTTCTACCATTCAAAGCTACAGTGAAAGGTTACATTTATGAACTAGAAGGCTGGTTGGTTCTGGCCAGCTGTTAACTATGTTGACACTTTGATTTTAGACTTCTGTGTTCTCCAGAATAGCAAGAATAGTTTTCTGTTGTTTGTGAGCCATTGTAGTGAGGAGCTGTGGGCAGGCCTGCTTTTCATCCCGCCCGGCTCCCGCACGGCTAGCTTAGCCCCGGAAATAACAACACACATATTGTATTCATTTAAACACTGCCTGGCCCATTATCTCTAGAGAGTTAGTTACTAGCTAACTCTCACATCTTGATTAACCCATTTCTAATAATCTGTGTAGCACCACGAGGTGGTGGCTTACCAGGAGGATTCTAACCTGCAGCTCTCGGAGAGGAGAATCATGGTAACTGACTGCCTCTGCTTTCTTTCTCCCACAATTCAGTTTCTGTCTACTCCACCCACCTAAGGGCTGGCCTATCAAAAAGGCCAAGGCAGTTTCTTTATTAACCAATGAAAGTAACACATAGACAGTTAACCCTCCTCCATCATTTCCCCTTTTTCTGTTTAAACAAAATGAAAGGCTTTAACATTAACATAGCAAAATTACATACAACAAAACAGTTATCAAGCAAGAAATACAGTTACAATATTTATATCTACTTTATCTTTTATCATAACTAAGGAAAACTATAACTAACCATACTTCAACTCCATCAAAGACTCCAGAAGGATATAATATCACCTAAGCAAACAAGAAATAAGCAACTTCCAAAACTCTAGAAATGACAGAGACAGCTCGCTGCCTGGACAGCCACCCAAAGTTCCTCTGTACCGTTGGGGCATCCCTCTTTGGCCTTCCGGCCCTTAGTATCCAGCAGACATTTCCATGAAGCAGGAAATTTCAAAGGCAGTTCAGTCACTATCTACTGTGTCCTGCAGAATGTCTCGTAGACTCATTCATGAATCAGGAACCCTGAAAGACCATCTCACCTTTAGTCATCTCTCTGTGGGTTCTCTGTGTCCAGTTTATGCAACAGTCCAGGCAAGAGCAGTTTCTTGCCCAGATGGCTATCAAACTCCATAAGGAGCCTCTTCGATGCCCATTTTCCTCTTGAAGTAGCAGGTGCTCCAGGAGCAGACGTGTCTCATTGTCATGAAAAGCCCTAAGTTATTAAAACATTAAATGCCATATTCTGCAGTCTTTGAAAGATATGAAGAATGCCTATCTAACTGAAATATATCTCTATATATCTAGAAAATATAACATGACTACAAGCCTAATTATTAATGATTATCCATTAACAATTTACATTTTCTAATTATACATTACATTTTTAAATGAACTACATAATCATAATACCTTAATCAAGATCAGAAATACATATACATATAACAAATTTGACCTTAAACTTGTATCAATAAGTCAAGATTTATACCAATGCAAATTATTCATACCTATATCATATCCCCATTTAAATGTAAAAGAACATTTATAAACAATATCTGGGAATATGGATGTTGTTATTTTTCTCCAAACTTCTTCCTGCTGTATGGGGGCGCTGTTAATCAGGTCTTTCATGGCAAAACCTGTGTGCTAGGTTCATCTCAGTTGGCAGTTGAATGAAGTAATTTTTTGAGGGTGTTTACAGCAACCTTTCAGGAGGGCGTGGTCTATCATACCATATTGGGATAGAAGCAATCCATAGGGTCTCATCCTCTGTGAAAACATAAGAAGACCTTCTCCAAAGCATCATATCCTTAGACCCAAATTCTGAAATCATAATACCCTTATGATATCCATTCTGGTTTAGCTTGGCAGCCCATATAATGAAATGTCTCTCTGTACTTAGCTCCTTCACAGTCAAAAATTTTAAAGAAAACACAATGTACATAATCCAGACTCTGTGAATTTTTCATTTTTACGTGGCTTATTTTCCTTTATTTCTTTTAATCTATAACTATCTGTACTCTGTCTCTTTAAAGACTTTACCCTTTTTTTTTAAGACATTAACTTTATTCTCTATATTCCTTTTCTTCTCTCTCCCAAGCCTACATACACTCAACCAACACTGTGACCCATTTAGAGGTCTTTTATGTCTGAATCTGTCCTATTGTGAATCTGTAATTCTTTATTATCCAGGAGCATTTCTTAAAATGTTAAGCACTTCTTGAAAACTTAAGTTGTGCCATGTAGAGGTAATACGGTACTGCCTATTTCCAGTCTAAACCTTAACTGCGCTTTTATTATGATAATTATGATCGTTCCTCCCTGAGGTCAGCACAGTTTAGCCTGGTGGAGCAGAGCCAAAGCCCCTCCAACCTCAGAACTGCACACAGTTGGTCCACATTGGACCTGCACTCAACAGTTTAATTCTGAGACTGAGCGTGCAGCACAGAAACTCTTTTCATCCAAGTTACAGCCAAATCTGGTGCGCAGAGCACTGCACAGCCTGCAAGCATCTTTCTGTATGGCGGCAGGAATCCGCCATGCTCTCCAGGCTGCCTAAGCCTGAGCTTGCAGTCTGCCCCAGTGCAGGCAGGGAGCTCTGAGCCATTGGCATGGTCTCAGAGTATTTTCCCCAAACCCGAGCGGGAACACAAACATCTGGGCCCAGAAATGCTCCATAGCCGGAGAGGCAGGGCCCAGGAAGCCGCGTTTCCCCCCCCCCCCCCCCCCCCCCCCCCGCTATTGCTGAAAGAGGAAATCTCTCTACTGCACGTCCTAGCAAACAGCAGAATCTGTGTTAAACTCACTTTTAGTTTTGGTTGTTGTTATTTTAAGCCCTCTCAGGTTTTTAAGTGGATTTAGTTACCACGTTGGGCGCTGCTCTGTAGTGAGGAGCTGCGGGCAGGCAGGCCTGCTTTTCAACCCACCCGGCTCCCGCAAGGCTAGCTTAGCCCCGGAAGTAACAACACACAAATTGTATTCATTTAAACACTGCCTGGTCCATTATCTCTAGAGAGTTAGTTACTGGCTAACTCTCACATCTTGATTAACCCATTTCTAATAATCTGTGTAGCACCACAAGGTGGTGGCTTACCGGGAGGATTCTAACCTGCAGCTGTCTTGGAGAGGAGAGTCATGGCGACTGCCTCATTGCCTTCTTCCTCCCAGCATTCTGTTCTGTCTACTCCACCTATCTAAGCTGCTGTCCTATCAAAAGCCAAGGCAGTTTCTTTATTAACCAATGAAAGTAACATATAGGCAGTTAACCCTCCTCCATCAAGCCATTCAGTTTATCATAGTTTGTTATATCAACCCAAATGGGTAAGACGGGACAGCTATCATTTGATAGCGTATCACGTCCTTATCTCTAAAGTTCTTGGTGCTGTGTGGCTATTTGATATTTGTGGAGTGAATGAAGGGCTAGATGAACAGGAGGAGGAATAATGGAAGTAAGCCAGTGCACTTAGAAACACACCAAATTAGAAGGAAAACTTCGAATAAGTTACTTAGATTGAATAAGAAAATATATCTTTATTTATTTTGAGAAGAAATGATAGCACCCACCCCTGATCACTGTATATTTCAATGAGATGTCACATTCTTCAGCAGGGAAATGGAAACAATGGGACTCAAACGATTATGGTGACACACTGAGTTCAACTGGTAGAGCAACACTGAGGCTGGAGACTGTGAAAAATCAAGTTCAAGTTCAGACTCAGTCTGATGAGGAGTCAGAATGAAGTATGAATGCTGTGTGCTGGGGAATTCCCTTCTGGGGGCCTTTGCTATACTGAGGCCCTTGGCACATACATGGAGCCCTCTCACGCTTTGGGAGACAATTTTATTCAGGGTCTACCAATTTAATTATAAACCTAAACAAAAAGTTTGATCACATATAGGGTCTTATTGTCAAGCCAAGCTGACTCATAAAACTAGCTACCACACGTGTAGGACATCATATAATTTCTTAGACACTAGATAGGAAATACTAACCAGTTTCTCTGATCTGGTCCTGTATTCTACTCAGAAGAGCTACAAAGATACATTTTTGAACCACTGTATTGTGGTTTCTCGCTGGATAGAAAATGAGATTTTTTTCCCCTCTTATTCTGCTCAGAGTCTCTCTGCAGGCCAAAGTAAATTACATTTTTCACAAACAGCATGGATAAGAAAGGTTGTCCAGTGCACACTAGTGAGGGAACATACCAGAATGAAATGTAAATCAGAAACAACACCAGTGTTCAATCATGGGTTGCTAAGGCCTAACTCCATGCCTTGGTTGTTCATAGTTTCCAAAAGTAGAATAGGAATGAGCTATCACACCTCTGTGTGCTCTCTTTCTTAGGAGAGATCACAGAAGCTGTGCTTTGGTCTGTACTGACCGAATGCCTTCTTAGAAGGCAGTATCTTGAGAACTCCAGCATACATGCATGTAATATCTATCATTATATTTCTGCAGAATTAATCAACTCCCACAGTAAAAAAGGAGTTACTAGGAGTTAGGAAGGTAGCGCAGTCAGTAAAATAAATGATCGTCAAAAAAAATTTGAGGACCCAAATTTCACTCACAGAAAACAAGTCAAAAGCTCGTCATGGTGTAAAGGCTTGCAATCTTGGCACCAGGGAGGTGGAGGGAGGGGGATCCCTGGAGCTCACTGGCAAGTCAACAGAGTAATGGTGAGAGCTACGTCCCATTCCTCAGTGAGAAGCTCTGCATTAATAAGTAAGGTAGAGAGCTTTGGAGGGACATCTGCGGTTGACATTTGAAACCTACACACAGGCATACACACCCATGGGCACCCAATCTCTTGCTCTCTTTTTACATGCATGCTTACTGATCACATATCATGGCATCTCTGTAGCTCTACAGTATTTTTTCCTCCATAACTGCATCTCTTAGCCAAGTACTATCAACTCCCAAAGTGAAGATGCTTTTTGTGTGTGTGACAACAGCTTAAAGGACTCCATTCTTCTAAATTCTTGATGCCACGTAACTTTATGAAGAGTAATATTGAGTGATACATGTTTCCCATGGCATGGGCAGCAGCTTCAGGTAGGAAGGTCATTTCCCAAGAGTCATTACCTTGAACCACTTCAAGATGTCTGGTCAAGTCTATGGGAAAATTGTGTTTTGGCTGAGTAGAGCAGCATTCAGTAGAGGATAGGGGTAAGAGTGGCAGGAAGGGGGGCATTTGAAAATAATACTGTCATTTTCTTCATTAAATTTTAACTGACACACATACAGCATTTGAATGGAATTTTATGTAGAACCAATGTGAAACTGCCCAATGTCAAAATGTAAATACCTGATGGGAAGGTGCATTTGGAAAAAATGAAACAGAAAACTACATTGAAAATAGATCATAAAACTTTATTTGTGATTATTTGATCATACAGAGTTTATCAAAATGCACTCCTAGCTCTTACATTTATCACTGAAAATATGCCACAGATTGTCATTTTCTGATTTCCCTCCTATAGATTCACATTAATAAGTGCCATAAAGAAGGAATAAACGAAGTTATGTGATGCTATTTACTGATTATGAAAATAAATCAAAAAATATTTATCAATATCAAAAATGCACACTTCTATTTCATTAATTTTGAAATCACGTAAGCATCAAAGCAAAAAGTAGTAATCAGAAAGGCTCTTCTCATTATATATAAGTTACAGATATGATGTCTTTCATTGTTGAATGTGAAGTCTGTGGCTCAGTACTGTGTAACCTGAGTCTTGTTTGAACATGAATTGCTCTCCTACCGAAAGTAACTATGAAAAGCAGACAGAAGAGTTCGTGCACAGTGAAAGTATGGCCTTAACCAGACATCCATCCTAATATCTTATTTGATTAGGCACATAGCTTCAGTATTTAAACAAAAATGAGATGTGGTCCATCCCTAAGCAGTCTGGACACCTGTTTCAGGCATGAATGGTGAATAGCATTTTAGTCAGGAAATAATCTCTCTTTCAGTGTCCTGCACCAAAGAGTGACTTATTTCAGCAAAAGGGGTCTTAAGAAAATTCTAGAAAACTCTCTTTCAGGCTTTGTTACCCTTGTCATAGTAAATAATGACTTGACTTTCTTCGGTTGTTCTTAATGGAGTTAATTACATGTCCTTAGAAATGGTGTCAAAATTACAGGTAATTTTTAATTACAAAGTGTTTCCTTGGAAACAGTTTCCTGTATATGAAATTGTACTTTGTTCCAAAATAGTTCATTTCACTTACAATTAGAAAGCAAAGAATGAGCATGGCATAGGGCAATTTAGAAATTGTCACACTAATTGCCATGAAAAAGTTAATTTTTCACAGTGGACAACTGAGGGAGCACATCCAATTAACTGGTATGCAGCGACTCACCAGCTACCTCCGAAAAGAATTATTCCATTTTATGACCATTAATTGGTCACCAGCATTAGACATTGCTTTCCAATTTAGACATTTATTTGGAAATTAGATACGTATAGCTATAAAGTTTGGAAAGAACTGACCAGTGATTATTCATTGCTGTGTTTAAAGATCAGCCTGTGTCGGTAACATCAAGGTTCACAGCAACTCCCCTCCAAATCACCTTAACACACTGGCTTCACAGCTAAGGGTAAGCCTCTCTTTGGTTCATAAGGTGTTGTCCTGGAAACCATCCTGATACAGTCGATAATAGGGCAGACGCTGAGGCAGAGTGTACAGCCTGTGCATGTGTCGGTAACAGTAGGCAGGTGAGTTTCTGGATCGAACTGTATAGCCTGCAAACAGAAAATAAGAGAGCTGAGCCACTGCCCACCGATGCCAAGAACGTTCCCATTTTAGCATCTGCATCTCTGTCCACAGCGATGGAGATTACCACACTCAGCACCGTGGTGGTGCAAAGATAGCAACAGCTGAACTGACAGGAGCAACAGAGAAATAAATAAAACTCCCTTAAATTAGAAATGCAGTTTGATAAACTGTATAGTATTTATGGTTTATCAGAGGTTTATTTTTTTTCATGGGCGAGAAAACATTTTGAAACACAGCACTCCTGCTTTCTTGGTCAGTGGAGGACTCATGTCTTGTCAATCTGTCCTGGCTGAGACACCTTGTGTCTGTCCATGTTGCTTCATACAGACCCATTTGCTCTTCACACTTCTTGTTCTTTTTTAATGTGTGTGTGTGTGTGTGTGTGTGTGTGTTTGTGTGTGCATGTGCTCACGTGTGTGCATGCAGATGCACATGGGCATGGAGGCACACGTGTATGTGCATGTAGAGGTCAGAGGACAAACTCAGTTGTCATTCTCAGGAAAGCCATCTGCCTCTTTGACACAGGCTCTCTCACTGGCCTGGAGCTCACCAATTAGACTAGACTATCATTTTAGTAAATCCCAGGGACCCTCTGTTTCATCCTCTTCAGCACTGGGATCTCAAGACTCAGCCATTCTGCTAGGCATGTTTCTATGTGTTCCAGGCACACATGGGTCATGGGAATTCAACTCGGGTCCTTGTGATTGCAAGGCAAGTGCTTTACAGGCAGAGGCATCATGCTTGCAAGACCACACTCCTTGGTCTTTGTCTTGGAGAAGTGATAATATCAGGGGAGGCAGTGGATGCATTTCAAATATTGCATGCAAATCTTAAAAGAAAACAGTAGAAAAAAATTGACTGCATAGTTAACTCTGAGTTCTAACCATTTCCAATTTGATGTTAAGCATTATCCCACCATAACAGGAACAAAATGCAGAAGGGAGAGGCAGGAGAGCCCTTGTCCTGCTCTGGCCCTGACATCTCCCAGATGTGAGAACCTGGGCCAGCCCTTCAGCTCTGACTCTGCTCATGGTTTTGAGGAATTTTGAAATTTTCTCCTCCAATCTTCCTCCCTCCCTCCTTCCCTGCCTCTGTCCCTCCATTCTTCCCTTGTCCACCGTCCTTTACCTCTCTTCCTATTCTCTTTTCTTCCTTCTCTCCTTCTCGTATTTTCCCTACTTGAAGTCGTATAAAAGAATGAGTATACTGAGTGTGAAGTGAGGGTGGAGATGCCGAAGTTATCATGACAACATGCCCATTAGAGGCATCGAAACGGTGGAGACACTATGCCAGTCCTCAGGAGTGGGTTTGCACTTTTAGGAAGGACTTTAGTGCAGCTCTGGGATGAGAGGAAGGGGACCTCTTGGGAGCCTTGCTGTTGGCTGACTTGCAGAAGCAGCTCCGCTAACATTCTCATCTTCTGGAATGACAAGGTAGGGCTTGTGGGGAGATAGCAAGGGGCAATGGGAGCACTACTCACCTCACCTCCTAAGGCCAGCCCTAAAAATCTCCTGTGTAACCTAATTTTGATTACTATTGCCTTCTGTCTCTTATGCTTGTGAAAGAGTCTAATTACCATGTTCAGTACACTAGGTGGTAGGTGAAGTCACAAGCTTAAGTCAAAGAGAAATGGGTAGGAATTGTTCTGTCCACCCCGGAGGAATCTTTAATCTGCCCTTTCTGTCTTGTGGAAGGCTCTCAGCCAAGGCAAGAGAGTCACTTATAGTGGTAGATACACTGAAAAAACATCTCTCTGTCTTCTCCAGCTATGAAGAAATTCATAAGACCAACTGCTACAAGTGTGTGGTAGAAGAGTGTTTCTTTTCTTTTTCAAAATTACTGCCATAAAACCCCACTCAATACTGAATGGAGGAGGACCCTCTGTAGGCTGAAGGAATCCAGTCCTTTTAGGGGACTGGTAATAAATGACAGCTCTCTCCTCTCTGCAGTTACTACCAGACCATAACCTTCCCTAACGTACATAATTTTGCATGAATTTCTGTTTTCATTTAAACTTCTCTCTCCAGCTTTATGGGTGATGAAACAATATTAAAACAATACTGTGCACTGAAAATGGTTATATTAATTATTGTTCTCATCTCTGGAACAACAATCTGACAAGAATCAACCAAGGAATGGAGGGCTGATTTTGGCCTGTTCAGAAGATGGAGTCTATCGTGGCAAGGAAGGCATTGCAGCAGCTTACAGACATGGTAGGGGAACTTGCTCAGATGTGGGTGAATCAGGAAGCAAAGAAAAATGCTGACAGTGCTTCGTACTTCTCCTATTTCTTTTCACTAGGAAACCCCAGCACATTGCACGGTGCCTCTGACAATAAAGGGTGTATCTTGTCCAAGAGATGGTGTAGCAGTTAGGAGGAGTTCTTGCTGCATTTACAGAGGCCCCAAGTTTGTCTCCTAATACCCAAAGTTGGGAAGGTCACAACCACAACAGATGTGAAGGGTTAATGCACACATATAGTACACGCTCCTACTGACACCTACACATATAATAAACAAACCTTGAAAAATAAACATACAAAGATACACCAGTGCATTACAAAGGCAAAAAATAGGGGGGACCTGTAGTGAGGATATTTGGCACGAATGGTTTGAATTGCACATTTCGCGACAGAAGACACTTGCTGTCCTTAAAGAAGAGCCAGGCCTCACTGTAGCATCTTAATTCCAGCAGGGTTCCTACCTGGTAGCCAGAGTCGTTACAGGTCATGTAACATTTGCCGCAATTGATGCACATTTCCTCATTGATCAGGGCCACAACTTGCTCCACTCCACTCAGCTCACCAAATGTTCCCAGGTATTGCAATGCTTTTCCAATTACATCCTAGAAAACGGGCAGGGAATTACTTACAGTGCTCAACTCGAAACAATTCCTTATTAATGAATATCTGCCCACATTTTCCCATTTTGAGCGCACACAACATTGTCCTCACAGACGCATTTTCTACGACAGTTAGTGTACTTGATTTTGAGAGACGGGCAGTATGCACACCCAGCTTATAGATGCTAGCCGCTGACTGTAGAGATGACTCAGTGGTTAAAGTGCCTGCCCTGCCAACATGAGGATCAAAGTTTGGATTCTCAACATGCACATAGGACCCAAAGAAGATATAAAGCAAAAAGCCATTGAGGGAGATAATCTGATGTCTGTTTGCGGGTTCCACATGACTACACATGCATGCATCCATACACCTACACATATGCACCTGCACTCAGAACCTACAAACCTCACACACATGCACAGACAACATGGTGGGTTGGGGGAGATACAGTTATAAGACTTAAGTAGCTGAACTCAATTGTTTTTCTGATGGGCACCCTACAACAGCACTTTGTATACAGATGTTAAAATAATTCTCTTAGGTTTCTGTAACTTCTATCTCCTAGAATTTGCATTTTGAAGGATCTAAAAGTAATGTCAACAGACAAGGAGGTCCTTCATTTACACTGGAGACTTGATTTCACTGGGGATGAGTGAAATGGAAACAAAGGCTCATTCCATCTTTACTGTTGATTTTTGGATTCTTGATTTTCATTCGAACGGTGCTCTGATAGTTCACTCACCTGTCATGTCTTGAAGAATATATTTCCTTATTGAAGAATTCTAATGTATGCTAATTAATTAGGTTGATCAAGGCTGAATTAGATGCCTTTTCACTCTTAAAGAACTAGCAATTGCTCCATTCACCGCTGACGATCTTTCGAGCAGTTACACACGGCTTTGTTTCTTATAGTAATTGAGATTATGCTTAATATGGGAAGCACAGAGGATGTTTCATCAACACTAGGAAGCACTTTGTTTCCGAAAACAAAACAGAGAAATGTAACAATGTTTGCCAAATTAGTGTGCTGTCAAGATTATCTGCTTCTGTGTTTCACCTCTAGAATGAGAATGGTTTGAATTCAAGGTCCACGTTCAAAGAGGCCATCTCTTGCTTGGAGTCCTCGTCTCACACACTCTTGGGTATATTATTTTTTTTTGTGTACTTCTGGCCTGAGAATGGTTTGTTTGAATTCAAGGTCCACATTCAAAGAGGCCATCTCTTGCTTGGAGTCCTCGTCCCATACTCTCTTGGGAATATGATTTTTTGCATACTCCTTCTGGCCTAGTGGGATGACCAGTCTTCATTGTCTATGTAATCTCTTCAGAATCAGGAAGCTTAATTGTGGAATTGTCTGTGTTGGATTCATCTGTGGCTATCCATGTCTGTCAGTCATTTTCTTAATTGCTAATTGATACAGGTGGACCCTGCCCACTGTGGGAGGTACCATACCTAGGCAGTTAGGCCGGGGGCTATATAATAAAGTTGGCTGAGCAAGCTATGGGGAGCAAGCCATCAAGTGCCATTCTTCCCTGGTTTCTGCTTCAGCTCCTGCCTCCAGGTTCCTGCCTGAAGCTCCTGCTCTGGCTTCCCTTGATTGAAGTTAACCCTCTCCTCTCCCAAGTTGCTTTTGGTCAGTATTTTATCAGAACAACAACGAAAATAAACCAGACTGCCCAGGAGGACTTGGGCTATCCTCCCTTACCTCTATTTTAATTTCGATTTGAGCACTATACTGTTACTGTAAGCTTTCAAGTGGAGACAATGTTCACATTCCCCTTACACTTCATTTGCATGGCCCCAAGCCCTAGGAGGACAGAAAACTTCTGGGCTGCTGCCTTGCCTCCTTTCTTTTCAGGGCGCTGAAGCTGAAGCTTTCACTCCATTGCAGTGGGATTTTTCAGGGGAGTCCTTGACGTCCAGATCTCTGTGCCTGTACCTCTCACAAGCTCAAGCTGCATTACCACATGTGTGATGAGCATTATCTCTAGCAACAGGAACAGTGAGTTCCCCACCTGCTCATAAGCACACAGGACTGTAGTGCTCTTCAGCTTTTCTTGGCATTGTGAATAGCACTGGGATTTTTTTTTTTTTAATGAGGAAGTCTTGCAATTTTATGCCTATTACTTTCTCCTCTAATGTCATCTTTGGCTCTTTCCGAGGGATCTTTGGAATTCTCCGCTGTGTCTACTATCAGTTTTCAACATAACTCATCAACTCCCAATCATTTTTCCAGTCCTGGGCATCTTTCAAAGGGAGCTCGGATGTCTCTACTTCATGAGGATTTCCTCAATCCTTCTGCGTCCTTTCCTAGCCAAATGTCAAGCTGTGTTCTCCCTCCTTTCTCTTTCTCTCTCCTTCCCTCTCTCTCCTTCCTTTCCCCTTTCTACCTCACACTTTTTGTCTTCTTTCTCTCTTCCTTTGTCATGGCCTGGGATATTTTATCTATGTTGTAGAATTGGCATTAAAAGATAATTTTTGAGTTCTACCACACTTCAGGCTAGTGCCTTAATTTAAAATGATTTTCTTATTTAAACTGAATATATTTTAGGGAAGATGAGGTGACTGTGATTTAAGATATAAAATCAAGTAGATGATGAAATAGAGGTTCAGATTACTGCTGCTAGACTCCAAATGCCGTGATCATATGCACTCTGCTATTCTCACCCACTTGTTATTCTCTGGCAAATCCCACCTCACACTGCAAATAGGATTTTAAATCTAGATTCCTATGCTGTTTTTTTTAAACTGAACTTTATTCATATTGGAATCAAGTATGGTATATCTTGTTCCTGCAGATCATTAAAGCATAACGGATGCTCAAATATTTGTTAAATAAATATATCTCTTGAATATCTATGCCCGGACTCATAACTGTGATTACATAGTAATAAAAAGTCTAGTGGATATTTTTATTAAGTTGAGCATTGCACATGCAAAAGCTAATCAAGGAAACTGGAGCAGCTTAATATTTTCCAATATATCAAGACAGTAAATGCACAGCCGTCCTATCTGGCTGTGAAAGACTATTTATGTACAATAGGAACTAACTTTTTAAATGCAAATAAATCAGTCAAAACAACGCCTGCGCAGAATTCAGTCATTATGGGCAAAATCATTAGTTAAATACTCAACTGATGACTAGTCATGAAAATCCCTAGATTTTTCCAAAAGAAATACACATTCCCTAGAGATTTTATTATAAAGAGCAAGTTTATCCTCTGGTATATTAAATACGCCCTTTGCTCTCTGTTTGGGATTTGTAGCTGTCATTTAAAACATCATTATTGATAAAACCAGATAGAATAAGCTCATTGCAGCGCTGACAAGTTAACACAGGGGGTTAAAAATCCACAGTGTTTAAAGTATACCATCTTCATTTTTAATCTAGAAGAGGATAAAAGAATGGAATCTGAAATTAGTTTGGGAGTATCAAAGGAACAATTGAAAAGAATGATCACTCTTTGAGGCAAAAACTGTAGACAGTGTTTGAAACCCCACCCTCTTTAGCTATGCTGTGAGCTGATGGATATGTGTGTGCAGGTACTGGAAATGGTAGAAAAATATGGATCACCAGAAAGGTACCTGTGTTTTAGGTAGTGTCTTATAGAAATACTTCTGTAGAGGTCAGGAAACCTATGTTTATTGTTCCAGACAGGGTGTGCACATACAAAGTTGGAGCAATCTATGTCTCTGTTCTTGCTTACTGGTAATAGAGACTATGACACTGGATCCCATAGATTATACTTCACACATTTGATGTGTGTGTGTGTGTGTGAGTGTGTGCGTGCAGGGTTGTGTATGTGTGTTCCTGTGTATGTGTAGGCATGTGCATGTGCTGTGTGTGTGTAGAATTGAAGTTGATATCAGGTGTCATCTCCAATCATATGTATTGAGGCAGGGTTTCCTGCTGATTTCAGTTAGTCTGACCAGATGACTCACTCCAGGGATTCCCTGTTCCTGTCGCCCATGTCCTAGGATTTTGGGAGGGCCACCATGTCTGTCTGGCTTTTCAGTGGATTATGGGGGAAGCAAACTTCAGATCTCCCGTCTGTGTGGTGGGTGCTTCACTCACTGAGCTGTCTCCCCTGGTGGCAGATTTGATTTTAGTGGAAGTGCTCTGGGCTAGCCACAGTGGCCTGCAGTACTCTAGAATCATATCCAGAGTTAAGAGAATAAAAAATGTTTTTGTTGTTGTTGTTGTTGTTGTTTTTGCTTTATCTGAGACAGAGTTTCTCTGTGTAGCTCTGGCTGTCCTAGAACTCACTCTGTAGACCAGGCTGGCCTCAAATTCACAGAGATCTGCCTGCCTCTGCCTCCCTGAGTGCTGGGATTAAAGACACAAGGCATCACTGCCTGGCTCAAAAATGCTTTTTCAAATGGATCAGTCATTATTTTTATTTGATACACATTTTAAGGTCAAAGAAGATAAATCTAGAGGGACTTTGAGTGGTCTCTGATGTTTTATACTTTCCTCATAATGAGCAATAGAAATATATTAGTTTTGACCTGCTTTTAGGCTGATTGACATACATGCCGATTGTGAATGTTATCTGCCCCAGTAACTGCTCTTCTGGCTTTGGGTCTTTCCATTTCCTACAATTCCTGTACGTACACACGTGCCCTCCAAAGTCTAGGACCAAGGATGGCATGCTGTGGGCAATCACTGTGACCTCTAACCTGAAGGATCTGTGATTGAAGTGATTTGGTTATAGCTGTATAATTATTTTCCTGTGTCTTTGCACCATTACCAATGCCTCAGGCTCTCGTCACATCTTAGGCTTTATAGACCTATCAGGAGGGGAAATGACATCACTTGACTTGCTCTCACTGAATTTACGCTGATTCTTAGTAACTTTGTTCTCATAAATGCTCTTGAGTCAAAAGTTTAGTAATCCTTCCACAGTTTCTCTGGGACTTGGTCTCAGCCTTTCTGGTTTGTTTCTATTTTTCTTTACTACAGCAAGAGCCTTTACATCTCCATATCTATTTCTTCCTCCTTCCTCTCCTTCTTTCTCCCATTTTATCTATTTTTTCCTTCTTCCTCTCCTTCTTTCTCCCGTTGTTCCTCCCTCCCTTCCTTCCCATGGCTCTCTAGGTTATTTTTGAAATAGGGATTCAGGCTCTAAACTATGCCATGTTGGAACTATGCCATATGCAACCCAGGCTGTCCTTGACGCTTCAGCAATTGCCCTGCCTCAGTCTCCTGAGGGTTAGGATTATAGGTGTCGGCTACCACGCTCAGCTTGCCTTTTCTATGTTAAAAGGATCCAGAGAAATATTTGTTTTTCATCAGTTGGTACAGAATTCTCAAACACGAGTGCTCTTAAAGCATAGCAGTCCACTTATTGCTAGCACACATAGTTCTCTGAGCTGGGTGGCAAGCAGTAAACACTGAGAAGGGGTGGTCTTGAACTAGAACTCAGCATACTCGGGCCAGTGAGGAGAGAGCTGCGTAAGCTGGAATGAGGATGACAAAGGCACTGATTCAGATAACAAATGCTAGATTGACTAGAAAAGTGGAGAGAAGCAAGGTGCCAAGAGGCAGGCAACATCAAGAGATCATGGTGAGAGAGCGTCGTGGGGAAAGGTGTCTGGGGAAGACAGATGGGGATGACGTCAGTGTTTGAGGCTCTGATCATAGTATCCTCCCCATGGGGCGGGGGGGGGCGGAGTCAGGCTTCATGTGACAAGTTGCTAACATTTGGGGTTTCACTTGATTTAGTGAAGCTGTAATCTTGTATCTTAGACTCGCAAATCTGTTTTCCTCCTTCTTTTCAATGCTAAGAAAACTCCACGTGAGGATGCAAGGGAGGATCATAGGAACGGAACAGGTTTTCCTTCTAATTGTGTTTTAACAATACACCATCTGTTTGAAGTGGTGGGTGTACCCTTTTCTTTTTGACTTTTAATAGACGAAAATACATTCCCATTTTACCTAATATTTTCTGCAAATGGAAATCACTTGAGTAAGTTGACCAAATTTTAAAGCTTGCGATCACACTTCTATGCCTATTTATCATTGATAAGGTCTTTTCTTAAAGGACCACTGATCATTAAGTTATTTAAACTCTTAACCTTCTTACTCCTGGGAAAACACCCAGGAGACAGACATCATCAAATTCTGATTGACAGCTTCTCATTCCTGATCCATCTTCAGGTTAGAGACCCAACACCTCCGTTACTTGTCTTGTTGCTGTGACAACACATCCGCCAAAAAGCATCTTTAGGAAGGGTCTATTAGGGCTCACAGTTCTTCCAGGTATAAGGTCCATCATGGCAGGGAAGTCAGGGAGGCAGAAGCAGGGCAGATGGTCACAATGACTCCACAGTCAGCAAGCAGAGAGAGATGGACCCTCTGCTCAGCCCACTTTATTGAGCCTATGAAATGGTGCCCCCAACTTTATGGTTGGTCTTTCTACCTCACTTCAAATCACCTAATATAGACACAGACACACTAAGAAACTGGTTTCCGTGGTGCTTTCAAATCTCATTGACTTGACAATCAAGATTAACAGTCAAACTGGACTATGAGATTCCATCTATGACTTTCTCCGAACTTCTGGAAATAGATTTACTAAAGGCGGGATGCATGGGTAGCTACACGGAGACTTGTATTAAAGACTTGGCATTAAAAATTTCTAAGTTCACATGAATGGCTATATCCTCAGCCCCCTGCATGCACTGTTTCCCTCAAGCACAGGAGCTGGAACTAAGCCTGTGTAGCAGTTTTCTTCTGAGAGAGGCTATTCCCAACAGCAAAGGTTATACAATTCCTTTTCAGATAGCATTCCTTTAGTGGACTGGGCTTCCAGTTCCACCTAAGTCTGTAAAGATGTATATGGCTGCTCTATCTTACTTGTCCATATTAACCACCTGGTTATTACATCCCCGATGCAGTCCTGGGATGGTATTCCCATGTTTATTTCATTTCAGCGTCCCACAGTTGGCTCCTTCTCACATCACCTGCAGGTTTGTGGATTTCAATGTAGGTACATATCTGACACACACTGCTCCTCCCTCTGCCCTTTGGCTGGACTTCTTCATTCTAAGCAATGCATCTTTTCCTATTGCTATATTCTGGTCAAGCCAGAACCACACATCAAGAAATCCCCACATGACTTAAGAGATTATTTTTATAACCAAATTCTGCTCAGCCTTTAAAGTTCAACATGATAGATTTCAACTGCTCTTTATTGGTACATAGACAACTGAGAATATGAATGCTGCCCCCAGCCTGCTTCTCTGGATCCTTCTGGAACCTGCTGGGCAAGGCTCCCTTATTTTTCTCTCTGTGCAGTCCCCTTTGTGTTCTGTGGTATCTAATATGGTCTTACAGTTTTATCTGAGTGCCTTCTTCCTTCCTTTCACAATTCAATTGAAATAATAAAGCACTCGATCAGGCTGACTGGTCCCCTGCCAACACTGCCTTGCCAGTCTTATGAGATGCCGTCTATCTCCTCCTCCAAGCAGCAGGAAGAAGTGATGAAAACATCACTAGTGCCCCTAAACCATTCATTTTCCTACCCAGAAAATTCAAAAAACGTTAGAGATACATCCCCAGCTTCATAAGGAGAATGAGAATTCATTCTCACATATATCAACAGAACTGGGGCACGTTCTGGAACTTCATAAGGCTTGGCAAGCTCTCAAGCCTCCGTTATCTGCTGCCAGAGAATAAAGCACATTTCTCATTTCCCTGGGCCACATGTGTGCACTGTCAGCTCCAGGAGGAGGCACTGGCATGTTTTTCCATCTGTGGCAAATACATGCATACATACATGTAGTGCAAATTCTAATTGGTCTCAATAATAAAAATCCAGAGTCAGATATAGGGGTAAATGCTGAAAGACCAGAGAGACAAAGGAGCAAGCCACAGTTGCTTCTAGCCTTGCCAACTCCTTACTCTGAAAACAGAGCAAGCTCCTGTCTCCACCCAGCTTCTGTTCTTCTCTTCACCCAGACATACATAGCTTCCTGTTTTCTCCTCTCTAGTGCTGGGATTAAAGGCCTGTTCCTCCCAAGTACTGCGATCAAAGGCATGAGATCCCAAGTGCTGGTATGTGCTGGTGTGCTACTGCTGCCTGGTTAACTAGTGGCTAGCTCCACATTCTGACCTCCAGGCAAACTTTATTTGTTAGAGCACAAACAAAATATTACCACAGATACATACATACTTACTTACATACGTGTATGTGTGTATGTTAGGGACTTTTTCCGATGGTCTACCTTATAGAAGAATACCTTTGAAGCTTTTCTGGGAGGTCATGTCTCTTTCTCTTGCTTCATCCTATTCTTCTCTTTGGCCTTCTAGGGCTGGTTTTGATAACTTGTGTCTAACTCAGATTTTTTCTCTCCCTGTTACAAACTAAGCAACTTCGTTGCATGGTTAGATGCATGGTAAATGCTATTGTTATGAAATGGAAACGAAGATGTTGGAGTGAAAAAGGGAAAATCAACTGGATTGCAGGGCATCTCCAGGCATCCTGTCATTCCCTGAAAGGGCAACTAAGGTGCTCTGAGGCCATTTTCAGCTCCAATGGTAAGAAGAGTAAGGATGGCATGAAGACACCCAGCTCTGACCTGGACACTTTGGTATATTATTGAGAATGGCCCCTTTGGGTGCCCTGGGTGGAATTCTTCCTGGATTAACCAGTCTGTTTCTTTGTTCCTTGAAACTGTTTTAAAAATTCTTAAGAAAACATGCTGGAGGAATTGCTCAGGGGTAAAGAGTAGGCACTGTTCTTATAGAGGACAAGAATTTGGTTCCCAGCTCACAACTACCTGTAATTCCAGCTCCAAGAGATCTTACAACCCTCTTCTGACTTCTACAAGCATCTTCACACACACACACACACACACACACACACACACACACACACAAAATCATAACTAAAAGAATAAAGATTTTAGAATAGTGATTAACAACACTGAGTACGATGGGGAGATGACTCAGTTGGTAAAGAGCTAGCTGTACAATCATGGAAACCAGGTAGAAAGCTGGGTGTGGTGGAGCATGGCTTTTACCACAGAACTGGGGAGGCAGAAACAGACAAATTGCTAGGACATTGGCTGGTCACTCCTGGCCAACAAGGAGAACCTGGTGGTAATTCAGGAATGACACAGGATGTCTGTAGTCCCCATTCTCACACACAGGTGGGTGCATATCTGAGCACACAGGCATACCCGTGCACACATACATACCCGAGCATACATGCATACCTGCGCACGCATGCATACCTGCACACACACACCCACACACACACATGCATACCTGCACACACATGCATACCTGTGCACATATGCATACCTGCACACAATGCATACCTGTGCACACATACATACCTGCGCACACATGCATACCTGTGAACACATGCATACCTGTGCACACATGCATATTTGCACACACATGTGCACTGGATACACATGATCAAAGACAAACAAACACACAAGATCTCTCCTCTCTCTCTCTCTCTCTCTCTCTCTCTCTCTCTCACACACACACACACACACACACACACAACATTAGTAGTTCTCAGTTCTGTCCTACTCAACAAAATGAGTTCAACACATTGATATCACTGCCTATTGAAACCCAGGGACTGTGTGTGGATTTAAGCTCCCTTGACTGTATTATCACAAACACACTTGAATATTGTACTTTGCAAGCATAGTGACTGTCTTGAAACACTATCCCCAACCCTATATAGAACAGTGCCTCAGGAAATAGGTTCAGATCTTGGCTTTAATAATACCTTCCTAGCTGTGTGACCTTGGGCAAATTAGCTAACCTCTCTGTTTTTCAATTACTGAATCAGTAAAATTGGCGGGATACAAGTATTTCATCTCACCAGGTTATTGGGAGGCTCGGATGAGCTCATTTACAAACATGTTGTAGTGCTTGAAACCTCATAAGACCTCAATAAATATTAGCTTTTATTATTAATTCTCTGCTTAATTAACACTAATTTATTAAACTCTACTTTAAATATCACCATCTCTGTGAAGCTTTCCACAATTACCCGAGGCAGAACTAATCCCTTTCAGTCGTCTCCATTCCCAGAGCGTTTTGTTCGTATTTGATTGAACTGTAAATAATTTTTAACATGTGTCTTTCTCCCTTGCTATATACCATGTGCTCCCAAAATACAGACTTCTGTCTTTTTAAAATTCAAGCTGTATTCCTCTCCTTAGCACAATTCCTAGATTGCAACGAGCACATACTGAATATGTGCTGAGAGACGGAAATTTCCAGCCTTGGACTTTCCTTTGTATGTCTCTGGAATCTGCCACCGCTCTCAGTGTTTCGATGTTCAAATAGAAGGTATTCAATAAACATTTGTTGATGGACTGAGGATGAAACTGCCTACCTGTGGAGCAAGAGACCATTCAGCCGTATCAGTAGCAATGGAAAGGATAAAAGAACCAAAGAAGAGGCCCATTGGGCATGCTGTCCTTTGAAACAATATCGCCATGTTAGAACCAGAGAAGCCGGCGGAGATTAGAATGGGGGGCATGTGGAATGAAAAGCCTGTCCAGACAAGAGAGGCTCAGATAATTTGGGGGGACGATGGGGATCCTTCCATGGCAGATGGGAAATCATATATACTGCGGTAGCGGAGAGAATAAACAAGGCAGCGTCATGGAGCTCAAACAAAAACCAAGAGAATCTATAAAGGGCCCAGCAGAAGGAAAAAAATACACTCAATAAACAGATGGGTTACAGGGAAATTATTAGGCATGAAAACAGACCATTTAGGTTATCCAGAAAGAACACAAAGGAAGAAAAGAAAACTAGCGTTTTAGGAAGCAAATGAAGATGGTGGGGGAACACAGGCAAAAGAATGAAACGGGATGGGAACACAATATGAGCTGTGTGTTTGCCAGAAGTGAGAACAAAACAGCTTAAGTGCAGACAGACAGACAGACTGGAATTCTTCAAGGAAACATTGTGAATAAACAACTGAGCGGACAACTTATCAACTTTTAAATGATGGGTGCATGCAAGTGACAGCAGTCACAGCTCCTACAAGCACTGTTATGTAACACACACACACACATATACACACACATACACACACACATACACACACACATACACACACATACACACACACATACACACACATACACACACATACACACACACATACACACACACATACACACACACATATATACACACACATACACACACACATACACACACACATACACACACACACACACACACATACACACACACACACACACGCCTTCACTGCACCTAAGGCCTTCTGACTTCCTCTCCCATGTACCCTTGATGCTGCCCATCTCTTCACTATGATTTTTCCTTTCACGAGACCTCAGTGGCTTTCTGTGAGAGACTCCTCCATTTAGGGATCTGTGTGGTTCCTATTCTTTCCGAAGAGGAAATTATTCCCCTCGATATGTGCATTGTTTGTTCTCTCCCTTAGTTTTGGGGTGTTCATTCAGGTATACAAGCAAGCATTTCTAAAGAACTGTCTTGGGATTTCTAGTTTCCTGATCCTGCAACATAGGTCCCCATGTGGACCTGCCTATACTCAGTTGTTTCTCCTCTCTACAACACAAGCTTCATGAGAACACACTCTTGGAGTGCTATGGCTGTACTAGCGCTGTTCTTTTTGGTGGTGCCTGTGAATCAGTGATTATTAAACGAAGAAAGGGATTCCTAGTGACTTTGATTGCTGTTGCAGATAAAAGTTGAAATCCCAGTGATTTCATATGACAGAAAAAAAAAATGGAACCATGCCAGCTGTCTTTTTTGACATCTGGGGATACCTGACCCTGTGGACCAGGATTCAGCATTAAGAATTTTTCTAGTTTTCTCCATATCTTCATGTTCTTCATGCCATTCTCTTATTTCAATGACTACTCCTCATTTAATTACCCAGCATCCTTTATTTCCACATGGGACTTTAAGTAACAATGAAAGAAAGCATCTAAGACGGTCCCATCTTGTGTCTGACACACAGTAGGCTGTTGCAATTTCAAACTTTTTCCCTTTCATTTACCCAAGTATGTACCCCATGTTGTTATCTCTTTAAAAATACTCAATGTAAAACTTGTATGTCACTCCCAAAAAACTTCACCAAACGTTAAAACAAAAGGAATGAAATCCTTATTTATTATATTTTTCTTCAGCTCAATAGGATCATCAAAAACTGAGTCAGTTAGGTCCTCTTATTCCAATCCTATTCCATGTCTTACCTTTTAGTATAATTGAAATTGCTAAAACCTGTTGAGAATTAAAAGACTGTATAGACTTCAATACAGTCTTTACCTAACTATTCATGAAATGTAAATTCTGGCTCACTTAATGTATGTTTCCCCTCTCCTGTCTAGTTTATAGGACCAATTAATCCTCTGACTCAGGGCCTTAATTACCTCTGTGTAGCTGTGACCACCCACATGCTGAAGGAGAAACTTAACAAAGGAACGGCTTTGTTTCATTCACTTTCAGGTTTCAGAGATGTCAGACCAGCATATCCGGTGTGGTGGAGCAGAACAGCTCACATCATAGAGGCCAGGAAGCAGAAAGAGAGAGGACAAGTGGAACCAGAAAACCATACCGCTGCCCCAACAGCTACCTTTCTCCACTTTCCCTCTCTTGCCATCACAATACAGAATCACCAAGGAAAGAATCCATTCATTAGGCCGTCTTTCTTATCTGATTCACCAGAACAAGTATCTCTGTTGTCCTGGAAAAAGGAGCACCAATTTGCAAGATCATCTGTTCAAAGCGGTATCTCTAGGGGGACAGAGAGATGGCTCAGAAGCAAAGAGAGTTTGCTGTTCTTGCAGTAGATCTGGGTTCAATCCCCAGCACCCACGGTGGGTGGCTGGCAATTGCCTATAGATCCAGACAATCAAACCCCCTAACTAGGCCAGGGCCCTCTTGACTATCTACAGAAATGTCCTCACAGACACACTCAGAAATGTGATTTGCTAATCTCTAGGTATCTCTCAAACCATTAAAGATGAAAAAAGACCAACTGCCACATCCGGGAAGATTTCCTTGGCGCCTTGGATCTAAATTAGGTCTCTTGAAAGATTCTAAACATATTATAGTCTTTATGTATAACGCACACCACAAGTATAGTACTGTGCCCTCTGCCAGTTTTTGTTAATATCTGTGTCTCTTTTTTGTATGGTTCATGGCCTACAAAATATGTCTGTCATATGCCCTGAGCATTAAATGCTCAACTCCTGGCACACTGCTTGCTGCAATGTCTTTCTGACGTAAAGACTTGCTGGGAAATACAATGGCTTCAAAATTTCTAGCTTGATTGACATTCAGAGTTCTCTCTTTCCCTACCTATTCTAGAATTCATTTCAGTGATCAAAGCAGAAATATCCAAATCACCTGTTATCTAACCTGGCATTAATCATACTGGCACTATATCTACTAGCAAATAGCGATTAGGGCAGACACTACATTAAAAATGTTTCACACATCATCAAATTTATAACCCTATGGAGGCAAACACTTTCATTTACTCCATTTTGCAGATTATTTTATTGAGGCAACTTCATAGGGCACTGACCTGTCAGTGGAACGGTTTGAACATAGAGACAATGTCAGAGCAGTCAAGCTTAACTTAGGAAGTTCTTCCATCATAATTATAATCTGTTAAAACCTTACAAACTTTGTAAGTTTGCCTCAAAGAGGCAAACACCTTAAGATTTTTCCTACAATGATGCTTTTATAACAAAATCACATAAATAAAATAACATTACTAAGCCCAAAGTCATTTCATTAGCGTGCCCCTTTGATACAGTTTGAGTGTGTTCATCTGAAGTTCTTTCTTTGGAAACTTAACCTCCCTATTTGTATGTGAAAGTAAGTTCCCCACAGGTCCTTTGGGAGTCAGCTGGGGTTAAACAAGGTCAGGAGAACGGGTTCCCTGATGGCATTAGTGTGCTTACTAGAAGAACCTGAGCCACATTATGCTGCGGGGAGAAAACCCACACCAGATGCCAGAGAGATGCTGTTGCCATACTCTTGGCCTTCTCAGTTCTGTCACTGTGAGCCTAATAAACTTCTACTCTTCCTAAATGCTCTGGTCTCAGACATTTTGTAGCAGCTGCAGAAACCAACTAAAGCACACTGCTCATCTGACATGGTTCAATACATAATCTGAACTTAATTTCTTCCTTGTTTGGGAAGGATGTATCAGTGACACCCACCTCCTATTCCTCATCTCTTCTTCCTTCTCCTCCCATTCCTGCTCCTCTTATTTTGGGAACAGATTATGATACATGTCCCAGACAGACATGGAATTCTCCACCTGCAAAACAGCCTGGGCTGTTTTAGATCTTGCTTGTGGTTATGGATATGCAAACATATGTGGCAAGCAAAATTTCTCAAAACTGAATGTATCGCGCACACACATACACACACGCACACACACACACACACACACACACAAAGAGAGAGAGAGAGAGAGAGAGAGAGAGAAAGAGAGAAAGGAGAGAGAGAGAGAGAGAGAGAGAGAGAGAGAGAGAGAGAGAGAGAGAGAACAGGAGAAACCTGAGTGAAATTGGTAGATAGGTTGCAGAAATATCTCTGTGTGGTTACCAGGTAAGTGGGGCATGGATGAAAACCCAGCACTCAGGAAGCTGAGGAGGGAGGCGGGACAATCTAAATCAGCTTTAGCTGGAACCAAACCTTGTCTTTCAACAAGTGAGGAAGAAAAAACCCAAACCGTCTTTCTTCCCAAATCTTCATGGTGGTGTTATGATAGTTTTATGCATTGCTGTTGTTGAGACACTAGAGTAACCACATCTCAGATCTGTCTATTATTCAAGCAGCTAGATAGAAAACTACATTTCTTTAAAAAAATAAAACATCTACATAAATAAGCTGGAAAGGTAACAGATACACAAACACTTCTTAATGGAGATCTTTGTTTTGCTCAGAATAAATTATTGAGTAGCAAATACATGGGCACTTTTTTTTTTGAGGCCAAACTAGAAAATCCCTCCAAATGTAAATTATACTTAAAACTCTGTTACAGTCTCATAATTCTGTTGTTTTGTATGAGAAATAGATTTCTTAAATGTACCTCTGAACTAGAATACTGGTAGTTGACTACAAGAACATGAAGAAATCTTCTTAATATCTCCTGATACATTAATGCACAAACTTTCCATGAAACACAAACCTGGCAGCATCCTAGAAAGTATGACAGACACCAAAGTGGGAAGCAAAGAAGTAAGTGGTTACTGTATTATTAGAATGCATTTTCATGATAGACAGAATTTTTAGAAACTTTCAGAACTCTGAAAGGAAAAAATTCAATGCTACATTTAAAGAGGGGGGAAAACGCCTATAAGCCACACTTGAATGGGAAATAGGTAAATTTATGAGTTTGTCTTAATTTTTACCTTGATGGCAGGAATAGGCTTTTGAGGAACAAAGTGCTTTCTTTGGAGTGGTGAACAAGCTCCGTTTTGATCTCTCTGTCTGATTTTATTCGCTGCTATGATTTTCTTGCGCTGTTCAAGGTAAGGTCCAAAGCTTGGCAGCTTCTAAAGGGAAAACACACAAAGTAGAAATCATATTAACTCATAGAAACATGGTGTGGGGGTATCCTCACACAAGCAGCATCAACAAACAAATGAATATGTGGAGAGTATTGCCTATCGCTTGTTCACTAGGTCTTCCTTCCCTCTGGACAACTAGTCTGCTATATGTCAGATCCTATCTGGAATCGAAAAGGAGACAAGAGAATGATACTTCAGCCAAATATGTATGTGTTAGATGCAGATGTTAATTAAAATTCATTTTTAAGGGGAATGCATTTCACCATGGAAAACCAAATGCACTCACTTAAAACAATAGCTATTAGGGAGACCATTTGTTTGTTTCGCACAGACAGAAGGTGAAACCTATTGATGCTTTATTTTCCCCTTCGTCAGGTTTTTAGCAGAATATAGACACAGCCACAGCTCTTGATAAATGCCTCTGTCAATAGAATAGGTGCTTTGCCAAAGTTCTCATCTGTATCTCCGTTTTATTGTGTTCAAATTCTCCCTGCGTCTCTTTAAAGATTGTAACTAATGTTGATTGCAACTTACTGGAATAGTTGAAAAACAAAATGGCAAAAATATTGATTCCTCTGCACAGAAAATAAACTTTATTTTGAGCGAAGAAGGCAAAAAATGGAAGGGAAAGGCAGAGGGTACATCACAGTGCTTAGATCAGCTCCATCAGTATTCAGAAGCACAATGCGCCTTTAACTCTCAAGGTTATTCAATTGTACTTTACAAAGTTCATTTAGGAAGGTACCTGGGTGTCATGGAAAAAAATGCTAAATGGTTTCAAGTTAACAGAAAAATGCCCTCATACCATTCATTATTCCACAATTAAATACGCTTCAACTTGCCCTTCCCATTTTCTGGGACCTTTGATCTTCACTTTTACTGACACATCCCACTGATGATAGACACCACTGAATTTCAAATGTTTTACACCAGTCAGTAACCTGGAATTGATATGTCTTTTATACCACTGCAAACACACCTTCTTGTTCCTGCAGAATAAAGCCCATTTATCTAGCTGATGGGGGTTGGGAAAACTACAGCTCTCCAAAGTCATCCTGATCTCTGACCTAGCATGTACTTCTGTGGGAAAAAAATGTACTTGTTTCTAAGTACCTGCCTTCACTTGTTAGCTTGCATAGGGAACCAGGGAAATGAATCTTTGGAGATTTCAAATGGGTAGGGAGTGGAGAACAAACAAGCCAATCAAGGCAGACCAGGCTGTAGCCTTCAACTGTATATTTATGTTAGCAAAGAACATATTGATGTGGAAATATACCTAAGCTTGTTACTTTGATTATAAATTCACTATAATTATGTCAAGAAGTCAAGTAAATGGAAAATGGAAGTCAATGCCAAATTAATTTATACCCAATTGGATTAGAATTATGTACTTCATCTCTATATCTTAGCATTTTTCCAAATTACAACATTTAATGCTTACAGTAACACGAAATGATATGATGAAGGGTAGAATATTTTCTATCTATTTTACTGTAAGTTAAGTGATGCTGGCTTATTAAAAGCATAAAAAATAAGAGTCTGAAAGGAGTCCTCAGAACGCATCCCATAGGAAAGCCTCTTTAATATAAAAATAATTCTTACATGAAATGTCTTATTTAAGTGTTTGAATAATGCTTGTTTGGATGCCTGGGGAAAATTGCATTGGGGTTACACTAGAAAGACTGTTCCTTTAGGTCTAGGTGATGTCTCATAAGTACAGAATACATATTACATGATGTAAGTCTTGTCAGAAGACATTTTTGCTGAACATCAAGGGCCGTGAACTCTGAGTCTTATACTGATACAGATGACCAAGAATGGTTCAGTGTTTAAGCACACAGCCTCTCGGTCTGGCAGGTTCTCATCCTAAGAAGTCTGAACTATGATTCTTGTTGCTGCAATTGATCGTGTCTCTCTCAACACCATCTAATTCCACTTGAGTTCTGTAAAGGTTGTTCCAAAAACAAACATGCTTGGAACCTTTCAATTTATCTTCTTTAAACGGACACTGGAAGATTGTGTCTTCTGTTTAGTTGATTTGTTATCCAGGGGTGGAAGAGATAGCTCAGCCTTCTCAGGGGACCAGAGTTCAGTTTACAGCACCAACAGTGGGCCCTTTATAGCCACCTGTAACTCCAGATTCATGGGATACAACTCTCTCTTCTGGTTTCTGAAAACTCTCATGTTACACACACACACACACACACACACACACACACACACACACACACAGAGAGAGAGAGATGCATATATACACATGTATACATATACATGTATCATATATGCTATACATGAACACAAACATATGAATAATTTTTTAAAGATTTTAAAAGATCCTAAAAGAATATTCTCCATTCAAAGGGACAGGAGAAATGTAGTTAAGCTGTGACCTTAAACTACTGAATTCACAGTGATGAATTCACATGAAGATGATAAATATTTGAAAATCCCTTCATGCTGAATGGCAAACATGCGGTGTAAGCATCTAATGGACTGATAACCTCTGTGACTTTCTAGTAGTTGATCACATTTGATTTATATAAAATTGGGGCATGGAGGTTTTTTTTTTTCCCCCATGGCTAGCAGCGCCATGATCCTAATTTGTTCATCTGCATAATCAACATTAGGGAGATGCTCTCAATTTAACATAAAGATTCATATAGGATATTCTTTGTTCATTGGTTAGAAAAATTAATGAGGTAAGAATGGCTACTGATCATTTTAATTTTAAGTTGAAAACAAATGGACAAAATACCGACGAGTATTCCTTCAACCTCCAATCACACAGTTCCAGATTCAGATGGACCCACCTGTACTTTCTTACTGATCGTTGAGAGACCAGAGGCTAAGGACTACTTTCCAAAACTTCCAGGCTGTCAGAGGGATTTTCACTACACTCTTTAGTGTGAAAGATTAAACGATGAGATAAATGTGTGCACGAATGGGAAGATGGCTCAGCAGGTGAAATGTTTGCCATGGAAGCGTGGGGTCTGACTCTAAATCCTAGCATTCACGTAAATTCTAGTAGGCATGGTAGACTGCCTGTCATTCCAGCATGGGAGAAGCAGAGACGGGATCCCTGGAGCAAGAGGGTAGCTAGACGAGCTGAATCCATGAGCTCTGGGTTCAACTGAGAGTTCCTGTCTCCATAAGGTGGGATATACTCAATGTTAAACTCAGGTTTTGACATGCACACACATGCACAAGCACCTAAAAATATAGTTGGGCCCACACATATTCTTATACTTGTACACACACACACACACACACACACACACACACACACACACACACACCTTAAGTGTATTAAGGTGGTTCTAGGATTAAGAAGTACTGAAACATGTGTGTATGTATTCATGCATGCAGGTGCATGTGTATATGCAAACATAGATGCATACATGCATATGTGCTTCCAGAGGCTATAAGTAAATCTCTGGTGACATTCACCTTGTTTGAGATAGTGTCCCTCATTGGGTCCTAGAGCTTACTCAGTAAGCTAAACTGGTGGGTCTGTGAGTCCTAGGGATCTGCCTGTGTCTTCCTCTCTAGTGCCAAGATTGCAAGTATTACCACCATACCCAGTTTTAAACATGGGTGCTGACAATTGAACTCAGGTTCTTACACTTTTCTGATGTTACAAAAAATAATTATTTTTTCCTGCTTTACCTCTAGTCAGGCTACATCCAGGCTTACATTTGTGTTCTGATTGTGACAAGACAGAGATATAGACAAACAGACAAAAAGGCAAAACCCAACAAGGCTAAGAAAAAGTGAAGATGAACAAGTAGCTGATCAGAGTATAAGTGTGCAATCAGCAGTGATTAATAAAGCATTTGGTCCAAATCTCTGCCTGAACATGCAGTTAATTGATTCCTCATTGTAGGAGAAGCAGTGGGGCCTGGCACAGGCAGCAGCAGGAAACTTACCTCTTCATTCATTATTTTCTTACAGAAACATTTGAAACCTGAATTAACTCAAACCAAGAGATTTGGAGCATCATGCTAGGTTCCCCAAACAAAAACAAAAAGTTCTTAAGGTCCAACCAAACCTGATGAACAGAACAAATCTCAGAAAGGGTATGATATTTTATTTCAATAGTTTCTCTAGGGATTCCTCATTGATGAATTTGCTCTCACCAGAAAAACTAAATCCCACTCATTTAAAGATAACAGTATCTCACAGTAAAATTGTCTCTATCCAGATATAAAAAGCATTACATTGCCAATAGAAAGGTGACAGCATCATGAATCAACAATGATTCCTTAAGCCAGCAAAGCTTGGAGGAAAAGTGGTCTATTTGGATTATAATTTATTCACGGATCAATCTAAAGGTAATTGAGCATATTACAGAGTGGAAAAGGGTTCTTGTTGCTAATAGAAGCAGGCACCAGCATCATCCAGTTTAAATTGCATAACTTTATGAGAATGGCATAGAGTTGGCTAATAGCATGCTCTATAGAACTGTAGTGCATCAACTCTATTTTCTTAATCATGCTCTCATATCTGATTGGAAACAATAACTGCAAGAAGAATAATTACCGTGATATCTACATGGTAATAATATGAAAAGATAAAAGGTTTTCAGAGTTCTACTGAGCAATATACATATGGATCAGGACAATCTCGAAACATTTGATGTGTCAGCCTCGCTCCTTTTTGTGTGCACATATGTGTGCATCTCTGTGCACGGACAGAGTGGAGGATAATAAATATGTAAAAATAAGTCTTTTTATAACTATCTAAAATGCTTCTTTATTTTTCAAAAGCCATATTTATCTCTAAGACGGCTATACTAGGTATCTGTGGTTGCACCCCTCCCCCTCCCAGCAAATATAGTATAGAATATCTGTGCTGGCTGCCTTGATTAAAGGTCAAATAATTTCCATATGGAAACATTGTGTTTAATTGTTTAAGTATCTCTCACTGTTCATTAATGGCTAATGTCAAACTAAATTATAGATCAAATAGTCTCACTTCTCACATTTATCCCACCTACTTGCAAGATGCACCATTCTCCTTGGCTTTATTGTTTAAATGTGGTCAATTGACCAAGAACTGGAGAGAAAAAATGACAATGAATTTTATAGAACTTCTCTTTAAAATAATAAGGCAGTTGGA